>NW_019640791.1:166494-436930 GCF_000599845.2 Trichogramma pretiosum
GAGGGGGACGAAGCGGGACGCGAGGGGCTCCTATACTTCCAATGTTAAATTTTCAGCGCTGCCAACTTCGAAATAACACGAAATTGTAGGTTTTTTCAATGAGCTGGCACACAATTATAGCTATTATTAATAATTCAATCATTTTGATGAGTTTTTTTCGATGTTTTAGGCTTAAAACAATACTCTATTTGTCATTAGAGTCGAATGAGCACATATTTTTGTTGTTCTAGCTCATTTGTTGGTTAGGGTACGCGCAAATGACCCACGAATTTTTACACATAACAATTTATTTCTCGATAACTAAACGGTCGATGAACTTCTTTTTGCAGTCAAATTATTCCTTATTAAATTTCCTACATGTACGTATTTTTTTCTATTTAGTTTTTGTTTTTTTACATTATGTTTATGCTCATTGAAAGCGAAAATTCATGATTTCTCGTAAGAAACCATGTTAAATGGTCAAAAAATTTTTTCATCATTTTAACAAAATTTTGCGGTGAAAAGTTGTATTTTGATATAAACATTCATATTATAAAGTTTCAAAGCAATTGAACGTGTTTTAAAAATTTGGCTGCATTTCGCTGAGACTCCCGAACCTCCTTAAACGTCGGTCGCATCGACATATAGTTTTTTAAAACAAATATAACGAACAGTCAGCACGGCGCACTGTTCGCCAGTGATTCAGACTTTCGATGTATCGTGTGTCGTCTAACGTGCCTCGTCTATTGTGTGTCTGATCGTGTGTTTCAAATTTTTCGACGGGCATTTCGAAAATGAGTTAAAGATCGTGAGAGTGAACTCAATGTATGGATATGGTTATTTACTACTAAATCGACTAAGTGACAATTATGAAGTTAAAAACGTAATCAAAACCGAAATCTTGAGTGAAGTGACAAAAGAATTATTAAGCGACATTGCGGGAGAATAGAATTTGTATCTCGAAATCATTCAATATAAATTTGCAATGAATAACGTTTCAGAGAATTATGTGACAGTCTACGCATGCGGGAAATGCGGCAAGACATTTAAACGAAAAGGTCATCTGAGAAAGCATCTTCAATCAACGCATAAAGGTATTATCTATTCGTGCGATTTATGCGACAAATCATTTTCATTAAAACTCGATCTCAAAATCCACGTCGATGAGGTGCACGGTGGTATCAAATACACGTGTGACACGTGCCAAAAATCATTCGCCAAGAAGTGTCTGCTCAAAAACCACATCAATGCTGTGCATAAGAATATCACTCGTGCGCGTGATACTCGTTGTTTACCCTCGTTGGCTCTCCGACGTGTGCTGGCCGTTACGCGCGTGTCTTAACATGAATCATTCCATAACCGGCTACGCTCAGCGGGAGAGCTCTATAATCTGTGCGCTGCGATTCGCATTGAGCGACGGACGCATCGACATATAGTTTTTCAAAACAGAACGAACTGTGAGCACGGCGCGCTGTTCACCAATAATTAATTCAGACATTCGGTGTATCGTGCGTCGTCTAACGTGCCTCGTCTATCGTGCGTCTCGCGTATCTAAAATTTTTCGACAGACATTTCGAAAATGTGTGTGAAGGTGAACTCAATGTGTGGTTTAGTTATTTGATTGTGAAGGTGTGAAAAGTGTAATACGTATTTATTACTAACTCGACAAAAGTAATAAAAGAAACATTAATCGACTTTGTGGGAGAACCAAATTTGTATCTCGACTGCAAACTCGTACAACAGAATAAAAACATTGCGCATAACCTCGAAATGCATATTACTTCAAGGACTTTTGGTACAGTCCACGCATGTGAGAAATGCGACAAGACATTTAAACGAAAAAATCATCTGTATAAACACATACAATCAGCGCATGAAGGTATCACCCACTCATGCAAGACATGTGGAAAATCATTTGCACGAAAAGACACTCTCCAAATCCACATCGACTCGGTGCACTTAGGTATCACCCACGCATGCGGCACATGCGGAAAGACATTCACACGGCAAGACCATCTCAAAACCCACATCGATGCCGTGCACAAAGGTGTTTCGCATGCATGTGATTTATGCAACAAAACATTTTCACAAAAAAGTAATCTCAAAATCCACGCCGATGAGGTGCACAAGAGTATTACTTATGCGTGCGAAACGTGCGGAGAGACGTTCACGCGAAAAGTCAATCTTCGCAACCACATCAGCGAGGTGCACGATGGTATCAAGTACGCGTGTGACGCGTGCCAAAAATCATTCGCCAAAAAGTTTCTACTCAGAATCCACGTCAATGCGGTGCACAAGAATGTCACTTATGCGTGTGATACTTGCGGGAAAAAATTCAAAAGCAAGCCGTACCTCAAATGCCACGTAGGTGCGATGCATGAAGGTATCACTCATAACTCCACTAATTCTCACTAGACACGTGGAATCATTGCATAGTAGTATTACTTACCCATGCGAAACCTGCGGAAAGTCATTCAGTCGGAAAGATAATCTTAAAACCCACATCGATGGAGTGCACAAACACATCACCAATCCGTGTGATATTTGCGGGTTAAAATTTACAACTAAAGGTTCTCTCAAAATTCACATCGGCTCGATGCATAATGGTGCAGACGAATGAGATATTTTCGAAAAAATCCAAAAGTAAGATCAATCTCAAATGCCACACAGTTTTGATACGTCAAGATATCACTCAAACATGTGGAAAGATAAATATAAGTTAAAAATTCAGTAGTCTTAGCAGGCAAGTCTATCATCATTGCTCCGGTGCTTTATTTACTTATTACAAATTAATAAAAGTTTAAATTTACCGCACGTAATTGTAAGACTAATTTGAAAATGATCGTTTATTCATTCATAATAGTATTATAAGTTCAATGTTATCTCCATTTATCCTTCACTATTATTTCATTGTGTAAAAGAAAAACAATTTATGAGTTTTGTAAAAGTTGAAATTCCTTCGTTTTATGAAAGTTATCTCCATTTATCCTCCACAATGCATGAGTTTTATTAAAGTTAAAATTCTTTCGTGTTATTAAAGTTAAAATGTTTGATTTTTGTAATGGTTAAAAATCTTCTTGTTTTGTAAAAATCAAAAATGTTTGAGTTTAGTATAAGTTAATAAATTTTCTAAATATAATAAAGCACGTTATTAATTATCACCCAATAAAATGCTTCATCCAGTCAATTTTATAATACCAGTCACTTTTCAGCGCGCTTTTCTAGCCCTAAATTCTACAAACTTTTTCAAGACCAATTCACTTCGATTGGAACTGAAATCTTTCAATAGTGTTTATGTTATTCAAAACTTTAATTTTTTTTCCATAAATAGATACAGTAAATTACTCAATCACCGCGGTAATCGAGAAGAATATCTGCCCTTCCGAAAATTCTTAAAACGCTACTAATTTTTACTTAATTTTTAATTCCTTTAAAAAACGATAATCGACAAGTTCCAAATTTAAGCTCAAAACATTCTTCATAAACAATTCTAGGTCGACCCTCGCACACAGCTGAACACACAACGCGTTCGTTATACGGGTCAGCAACAAATATAAATTTTGATCACTCGCCGATTTTACGAGTGTAGGTCGAATCGGTACACACACACACACACACACACACACACACACACACACACACACACACACACACACACACACATATAGCATTACGTACACGTGCCAGCGCATAAATGCAAGCCCAAGGAGAAACCGTGTGCAGCAGCACTCGATAAATATGGATGCTCGGGCGCGAAAACAGGGCTTTTAGATTATAGGTGCAAGTCACTTTCAGGCTACTTATTATTGCAGTAGTTGCCTCTCTCTGCGCGACACAACACACAGGCCGGGTATAGTCGTCGTCGTCTCTCTCGCTCTCGCATCAATACAAATGAGCTAGTCGATATCGAAGCTCGTTACCCTCTTTGTCCCAATTCAACTCTGTAGCTTTCACCCTCTCTCTATGCCTCTCTCTCTCTCTTTCGTTCAGCGCCGTTTCTCCCTCGCTCGCTCACTCTCTCTCCATTACACCCATTGCTGTTGTCGAACAACATGCCATCTTCTCAAATGCCTTTTTTCTCTCTCTCACGTTTTTTCCCTCTCACTCTCTCTCTTCGTGTTGCCTCACTCGCTCAAGCTTGCTTAATCTTTCTTTCTTTCTTTCATTCTCTCATCAATGCGTGTTTTTTTTCTTTCTCTCTCTCTCTCTCTTGCTCTCTCGCGTTCACATTCACGCTCACGACGTCTGCCTATCTCCTATTCATCTTTCACGCTGCACACGCGACCTTTTCATTCGTCGAGCGAGGGGCGCCAAGACTAGTAGCTTGAAAAATTCTTCTCTCCTCGCGCGTCCATAGTGCGTCGTCCCCGTTTTCTTTTTCTGGATGCGCTTCGCTCTCTGCTTCTAGCTACCTACCTATACCTACCTACTACTTCTTCGTTCGTCTTCGCGCGCATACGTCTTCTTTTTCTCTTTTTTTTTTCTTTTTTTTTCATTGAAATGCACTGCGAACTTTATAATCGGCAGTGCATCTGCCGCGCCCAGCTACTATATACCCTTTAGAATATACCTATACACGTGTGCGCTACAACGGCGCTGGCCTTTTCTCCAACAATGGCTTACGACTTTTACATATCAGCTGCGCAGTACTGTATTATGTAAGGTGCGTGAGCACGAGCGCGAGGAGCTGTTTTGAGAAATCGAAAAAATAACGACTCTTGCTATGCTCGTATAGCTGCTGCAGAAAACTTGTCATTCCGGGTCGAGCTTATATACTCTGCTGCCATCGCATTATATTTACATTTTCACATTTATATGTTTTATACGAATGGGAAAAAGATATACACTCCTCCTCCTCCTGCTCTTCTTTTTTTTTGTGTGTACATATCCACGCGCTAGTGGTGCTTTGCGGGAAGTGGTCTGTCACGAGATTTACAGAAATGAGAAACAGTTCGCGGGGCGTACGTACACGTATACGTCGCTACGGAGGTAACTTTTCTTCGATGCATCGCCCTTGTTGTTTCCTTATACTTCTTTTTCCTTACTCTCCCGCACACAGCACGGCAGCTTTTTCGCCCGCCCGCGCGCGTTTTTCTGCCGCGCGCCCGCAGAATACAACGACACTTTCTCAAACTATTGGCATTTCTTGGCAAAATGTCGAGATTGGTCTCGCGTTATATTCATTTTTTTTTGTTTCGTACTCCGTTCTCGTATACGTGTACGTATGCGCGCGTTTCTCTCGCTTTCGTTTGGACGAAGAATTTCTTTTTGTTTTATCCGTAACGGTTAGTCGTCGTTGATTGTTCTGAGGTGTTAGTGAAAATTTTGAAGCCACGCGAAAACGCATCAAAGTCTAAAATACTTGTTTTTTGAAATTTCGATCGATCTTAGGGATAGGTATAGTCATAGAAACATGTCAAAACTGTATAGAGCTCGAGGAATCGAAGATACCTGGGAATTGGAAAATTTTTCACTTATTTTTTATTACTTCCAGTTCACATTAATGCAAAAGACAGTTTTATTATGTATTTAAATTCCACTATTAAATATGTTCCAATAAGTATCTTGATACTTGCGAGTTTGTTCAAAAATCGTCTTTTGCCGTCTGTTGACGATTTATCAAGCCAAAGGAATTTTTGAGTTTTGCTATTCTACATGATCATTATTCGTTGAGAACGTCGTTTTTTGCAACTCACGTAGTAATATTTGTTATTTAAATAGTAATGTTTCTAAACAAAATAGTACAAATTTTCATCATTATAGATGATACAGCCTGTCGAAATTTCCCATATAAATTTTTCTCAGAGTGCGGCACTTTTACTCTGCTTGTGAAAATTTTAAAATCGATCGCGAAAAATCTCTTTACTCCAGAGGGCCGAAATGTCGCATCATAATCACTTTTCCGCCAGTTTACGGGACTAGAAAAATATTTTTACTCGCCTAGCCACATAGTCTATAATAATTATATCGCATAATAATATTCATATAACGCAGTGTATCCATTCGCGGCGCGAGTAAATAAGCGCACGCAGCATAATTGGCGTGCACATTATAAATCAAGCTCATTTGAGTTATGGAACTTCACTCGCTGGGAATTTTAGGATACAACATAGAGAATGAATAATTGCTCGCACACGCTGCAGCAGCGAGAGAATCGCCTACAATCGAAATTAGTTTTTCATTTGCTTTCTACTGATATATATGTAGCCGCAGCACGTGTGTGTGTGTATGTATGTTGTGTAATGCAGAGGATCGATTGTTAATTACTTCGTCTTTTTTTTTCATTCCCTCCCCGATATATATTTTGTAAATTTCGTACCCTCGTGTGTGTGTGTCACACAGCAGCGGCGGCGAGGGAGATCGAATCTCACCCACCGTATACGTACTGTACAACAGGGAGAATCCGATCAACTTTTAATGAGGTTGATTAGCAGTTGTACTCTCATTTTCAATAGGGAATGTGTTTCACTGGGATACACTGAATAACTTAACAATTCGGGTTTTCCAATACCCTCCACTCTTCCCTCCCTCTCTCTTTCACTGGCAAAGTGTTAAAAGTGCACAAATTTACTTTATCCTGTCCGGGTCAATTAAGCGTGCGCTGCTGCTGTTGCTGCTGCTGCAGTGTACTGTATACGAGCGAGCGAGAGTGTAATAAAAAACGATGCAAACATAATGCGGTGCCGCGCGCAACACCCGATCCCGCAGTTCTCTCTCTCTTGTGCTGCTCTCCGCACCACCGCCACTCGAATCTGCGAGCAAGCACCAAAAACACCCGCTCGAAAAGTTGTACGTACGTACGTACTTATACGTGAAATTTAATATATCTACGTGTATATATATTTTACGCGTTATTATATAGGACGAGGATTGTTTGCTTCGCACTTCTCTTCCTGCTGCACATTGCACGTGTATACGTGTCATTAATACGTCGTTAGTCAAAACATTTGCCTCGCACCGATCATCGTCTCTATGTTCGCTCGCGCTCGAATCAGTAGTGTAGCAGTTTATTTCTCAGCCATTCATCATGATTATATGTATAAGCTGCGCGCGCGAGAAATTAGTGTGTATAGCAGTGTATTGGGCGCCACCACTTGGCTTTCTCCGTGTGCGTGTGTGCTTGCGCTGCTGAGCTTTTCATATACGCATTAATAACGAACCATTTTCTCTTTACGCGGTATACGTATGTGTGCACATGAAGTCCCGCGCGTTATGCAGAAACTATACACGTACCATTGAATCCTGTCGAAGCCATTTTCTTCTTGCGCCACGATCGCGCACGAGTATGCACGAGTTCGAATTCATGACTGCTGCGCCACTATGGGATACAGTTCGTTCGCCCGATCGAAGCCCTCCTCGCCGCCCGTCGTAACGTATATATCCCTAAACTCGTTCCAGGGAAAAAATCGAATCAAAGTGCACTACTACTATTACTAAAAACGGAGGAGGAGGAGCGACGATATTAGCTTACATCATCGATTCGGGATTCGTTTCTCTCCTGCGCGCGATCGCTAAATGCCTGCTTAATTGTTAAGGCCAAGCGCGCGCGAGAGCTTTATGGGCGCACTCGACTTTTTTCCAGCTCGTTTTTTTCTTTTTTTTTTTTTTCATTCAACTAGCAACAGCAGAAGCCGTTATTGCCCCATATTATTACGCGAGCACAGGAAAGCCTGCGGGAGGAAAAAAAATACGCGCGTACGTACGGAACGTCGCATCGCAGCGTTAGTACACGCAGCACCTAAATCTCCGTCGACCAGCGGCGGCAGCGAACTGCAGCTGTAGTTGCCTGTCATTCCGATATACATACACACGCATAGCCCTGAGATATACGTCGAGGTATAGGGCTATGTAGCAGCGCAGTACGTATGTGTGTGTGTATTCTGAAAAACCTGGCGGTGGGTGCAGATGTGGGTGTATTTGTGTGTCTATGTGTGGTAGTGGGGTGGAAAGGGATGGTTGTGGATTGTGCGCAATTTTCCACGCGGCAGCGAATGGGCTGGAAGCAGCGGCAGCGGGCGCCCCGGGAGCAGCAGCAGCAGCCAGCACAGCGCGCGCCTCTCTACACTGCACACGATTTATACAACGAGAGACGGAAAAGAAATAGATTTTCCGCCTAACGAGACGGAAACCGAGCGAATAGCAAATGCAAAGCCTGCCGTTCCCGTGTGGAGCTTGCTCTAGCTAGCAAGCTTCGGAGCTTCGGAGCGAGCTAGCTCGGTGCCGGAGAGTTTGGAATTCAGCCAACCACACATGATAAAACACGCGGCGCGCCAAGCACGCGTTTATGCGCGTGCACACACACAAGCGCACGCACGTCCACTTACATAAATAATATACACCGCTTATATATATTGCATGTCTGTGTGCGCGTATATATCCGTATGGACGTGGACAGATGAAAATGCAGAAAAGCACGCCACGAGGTCGAGTATACAAAAATATGGCGAATCTGCAGGAATCTCCGTGTATACACGGAACGGATAAGTAAGTTGGACGTGCACGTGCCTGTATATTCTTTTTCTCTCTTTCAACGCCTGAGGATTGTTGCTGTACATATACGACTCGTACGTATAAGATCAAAGTAGGTACGACGAAGAGAGGGTAAGACATTATGTGGAAAATAGAAAAGAGGCAAAGACTAATGCGCGGCTGCGAGAATAAAAGTGCACATACGAGACGGGGTTGAAGCACTTTTCTTCTTCAGTGCGAGAGACGAAGTAATGAAAAAAACGTTTTTCTCGTTGACGGTCGTGTAGATAATAGGATGGTTTTAGTAGCTCGATTGCTCGGTGAGATGAGCGACACGAGTATTTTTTATTTATAAATATACTGGGTGACTGACGGTGGCTGGGTGGGTAGAAGTATTGCCTTCTACCACGGGGATCGAGCTTCAATCCTGTGAGCTGTCGGGTCACCACCATGAATATGAATAATGAAAGGTTGCGATTTCATCAGCGTCAAATAATTTCAGCTGTGACGAAATCTACGATAATGATACCACAAGTTTGTGAATAAATACAACGTAAAGACAAAACCATTCCAAGAACAAAATCAAGTTCCAGATCCAAAAATAAAATATGTTTCAGTAAAACGTGTCAGTTCATTTAACTCAATCAGAAGTTTGCACATGATATATACAAATGGAAAAAATTTTTGCCACTTGCGAATTTACAATACTCCATCTGTTGACGAAATCGAGAAGCTCATGATTACAATGTAACCGTTTTATTAATTTGAATTTTGAAACGTTAGGCCTACATGTTTACACAATACATCCTGAAATTTGCCGCAGAACAATTTTTACTATTTAATATAGTTTTATTTAGAATGACTCACGGAGATTTTTGTAATGCAGAGTTACATAAACACGTGGTGTCATAATAATATTCAGCATAACCCACGTACATTAAATTCGATTCTGCGTGACACTTTTTCCAGCGGGCGTAGGGAAAATTCGCTAAAGAATATGTTAACATTTACTTCGTTCTTTTTTCGCTCCGTGTAAAAGTACCATTTGCATAAGGCAATCTTCAAAGAATGCCCGAGTTATTTTTAAATCAACTCAAAACTATGTAGTAAATATTTTTCATAAATCTATAAGAGAAAAAACAAGAGAGGGGGAGAGCGAGAAAGATAAAGAAAAGTTTATTATGAGGATTCCACAGTCTTATATTACTTTTAGTACGAGGGGTAAAAAAAACCCAGAAGATACAGAAAAATAGCCAAGACGCGCAGAAGACAATCTCTGGCTCTGGCCGTAAAGGAAGTAGCAAATATCAAGGAACAAGGAGGTAGCTGCTCGAAACGCTCTTTACTAATTTAATTGCGTATATTATTATTTAATAACCGAAGATTTTGCGACGGTCGGGCATACGTGAAATAAAATTAGTAGAGTTTTTTCACCAGCCGATGATAAATTCTTCCTGCATGGCTAATTGCCGCTCGTAAATCATTAATATTATCATTATAAATCTCGTGGCGATATCGTGCGACTGATTAAAATTTTTGCCCTGCGTTACGTCTGTGTGTCTCTCTCTCGGTTGTCATATCCGAGTAATATATCACAAGCCTCTTTGATTTCGAGCACAAGTATAAAATTGTGAAATTGCGATCATGTGCATCATCTGCGAAGAGCAGCGAGGTAAAATCGCAAATGAAACTCGACTGTCGCGCAAAGCATTAAAAAAATGTATATTCGCGGAGAGAGAGAGAGAGAGAGAGAGAGAGAAAAATAATAAAGACACGGTGGCGGTGGTGGTGGCGCACGTAGAGAGCATAGAATGAAAACGAGACCCTATCGGACTTCCAGATCATTGAGTAACCATCCGAGTAAATATTGACAATACTCGCGGTGGTATATACTACTACGTACGAAAGAGGAGAGAGAGAGACTATATTCCAAATGATATTTCTTATAGTCCACGAAATCAGCAGCATTTCTTTCTTTTTTCCATCGATGCATGGGTTATTTTTGCTAAAGCTCGCAAGCTCTCGAACGTGTACTCGCGCTCGCAAATATCCTTCGCAACGACATTATAAACTCATCTCATCTTTCTGCTGCTGCTAGAGAGTCTATTGTTCTCCAGGATCAATCGTTCCTTGCGTTTTACAACTCATGCCGCTGGAGCAAAACAATACACGGAAGTTCGTTAAAAAATCCGCCGAGTCGTCGTCGCTGGCTGGCTGCAAGTTTTATATAAAGGATTATATGGCCGCGCGTGCTCGAGCTCGCTTCGCTGCTGGTTCATCGATATCGCGTGCGCGCTATGCACCTCTTACAGCTCGGAGACAATGAAAGATCGACAAACTCTCGCGTGAAAATTTTGTTCTGCTGCACAGAGCTCTGAGACGTTAATACTTTCGCGATCCCACATTTGTTTTCGCCACACGAGTATAGTGTATATACGGACCGCATACAGCACTTGGCAAAATATAAAAGTGGCGTAAAGAAAAAACGATGGAAGCTGGAGAGGACGAATGCGAGAGCCCCGCACACACGTGCTTTGAAAAATGGGAATGTGGCAGAGGTTTAAACTACCGACCCTTCCATACACGCGATGCGTGTACATGTACGTGTATGTACCGTAAGTCTAGTTGCACAGTCAACAAGTCGTGCGTTGTGTGTTGAAAAATGCATACACATAGCTCGCAGCTCTAGAGCTACTACACATACGTCTTTTTTTTTGCACGAAATCATGCCAAGAGTACACGCGGACTGAAAAGTCCTGATTGTTGCTTAATGTTGGCTGCTGTGTGTATACACACTCGTTTACATTGACATGTGCGTCGTAGGAGCGTTGAATAGCTTCGTTTACATTCGCTCCGGGGTACCATTTTGATTGATGCGAACAGCTGTAATTGATATTTTAGTTATTACAACTATCATCATTGTTTATAAAATAAATAATGGAAACGATGACATTTCTTTTTCACTGTTTTGAAAAATTTCACTCACTCACTCGTAAAATATATATTTTCCAAAAAAAAAACAATAAATTCGAATTACGCACATTTCGTGTTCCAATCTTTTTCGAATTACAATGCAAGACACAGACAGAGAGGTCTGATTCATCAGCGCGATGTGTTTTTACGATCATGAAGTAATTTGCAATTTGCTTTTACGCGGGACGAACGCGTGCGCGCGGACGGGGATTGATTACGGTACAGGTCATTGCATTAATTAAAATTTGAATACGTTATATTTTATTCAAATTTCTTTATTGGCTCTCTCTATCTCGCTCGGGCTTGTAATCTAACGCATTACAAGTTTTCAATGAACCGCAGCAGCAGCAGCAACATCGAGGAGTGACCCAATTGCATGCGGAAATATGCCATCATGAATCACCATTTTTCATTTACATCAACGTTAATAAAACTTTAAATTGAAAGTAATAGCTTTCGGTGCGTTTCCAATAGAATCGCGCCGGGATATGAGCGTGAATTTTTTCGCGCAAAAAAGCACGAAGGCATTTCAATGTAGCGGCTCGCACGTGTAAATAGCCAAAAGAGTTATATTTCGTGTGTATACATTTTTACACGCGTGGCCCGATTTTTTAATTTGAAAAAATTCTAATATCGATTCCGCGCAGCAAATATAGAAAACTTTATTTTCCATTATTTTCGACGTATTTATGCCTTATTTTTTTCGGGAAAAAAAACGCGGGGTTTTTTCCATTCCAAACTCGTGCCAAACTCAATATTATATTCACGAATTTCCGCTCGTTTTTACCACTATTAAATAATTTTTAAATTCAATAAGCGGCTGCGGCACGAACACGAAAAAAAAAAAGGAAAAAAGAAAAATATTAGTTTAGTGAAATTGGTTGGTAAGAAAGAACCACCCCGAGCGTGATCATAGGTTTTTTCAAGATCTATTACGCGCGCTCGATGTATATCGGAAATTTTTCAATAGTTCTGGAATTGCGGAGCCTTTTCTCTCCCTTTCAACGTTTATCGATTATTTCACCGACGAGTAAATTCACGGTACACGGTATATTTCGAGTCCAAAATATACACACACTATACGCACACGTGTAAATTTGCCTGATATTCTGTTCGCCGAGTAATTGGCATCACCGAATAGCACTATATATAGGTCGGTTTAAATTATTTAAGAGCCTTGAAATTTTATAATCATTTGCTACATATGTACTTGATATTAATCTTAAAATCATATTATTCCATGCATTATTCACTGCGAACGATGAATACAACATTCATGGCTGTGCGTCGTTAATATTTTGCTCGAATGAAGAAATGAAAAAGGTAATTATGCGACTCGGTGCCAAAACTCGATATCGCAACTTCTATCGAGCGCAATAAGTGGAATGAAAATCTTTTCTGATTTTCCATTCATGTATGTAAAGCACAAGTATTAAAGGCAAACTATTAGAAATAAAATTTCATAGCAAAGCGGCTAAAGCTTTTTATATAAATTAGCATAAGTATCATGGGTACTCGTAGAATATATTCAAGCGAATCTGCACAAAAAAATACTCGTATAAAATATTTTATTCCGTCATATTTTAAAAATACGATCAGTTTCCAGTTCTTTTCGTAATCTCTGAAAATTTAGTGCTGCTGCAGTTGCTATGCAGTCATATATGTATCCACCGCTCGTGGCCACTTGGAAGTAGTTGCTGCAGCAGCGAAAAATGTATCGCTTCGTTATCCATATTTATCTTTATCAGAAAGTTTTCTCCGGTGTGCGTGAAGTTGTACCGCAAAGATCGGGGATGGAATAGTTTTTAAAATCAACGCGGCCAGCAGCAGAGAAACGTGATTTAAAATCGGCACGTGCGTTCCATTCATCAACAAATTTCAGTCGCGTCTCATTCTCCTTCTTATCTAGCTCCCATTTGCAAAATAGACTTCGCGATACGCGTAGCAATAAAACGTCGTGCTTTTTTTCTCCGAAAATCAGATCTCTCAACTACACATAACCCAATCGTCGAAGCAATTGATATAATATTCCAGGCGGCAAACGATACCCAAGTGACGCGCCACACTCCGTACGAGCTAGGGGAGTCGGGCAAGAAATTAAGAAGTCGTACCAAGTTTCCCTCCTCCTCCTACTCTTCTTCTTCCACCCCCGCCCCCTTATATAGCAAACTTCCCGCCGAGCGTCAACTCGCCGAAGCTCTCCGCTGTGCCCTCCTGCAACACTACTATAGCATGGCACCTGGCATTCGGAGCACGTTCATAAAGCTTTAGACCAAGTACTCGGAACAGTTTCTCTCGTCGGTGTGTGCATGATGTGATCTTGTATTATATGGCTCACGCAGCCACGCGTGTACGTGTGTGCGTATCTATACGCAATATCATGTATATTTTTCTCTCTTTGCACCTTTTCTTCGCGTAGTTCTTTGACCTCCTTCTCTTCTTACTCACTTCCTTCTATTCAAATATATAAAGTCCCGCTGAGAATTATTATCTATATACGTTACCTGCACTACCCCCCGCTATACGAATACACTGCCAGCGATTTTTAGCTCGCGCTCGCTCTCCAATTTCTGCCTTTTCTTCTTCTCCTAGGCTGAACTTGTATGCGTAAATTTATATCGATGCACAAATTTCTTCTCTCAAAAAACTATGGTCGACTCTCTGTGTGTTCCTATATTCTTTTTTTGCGCTCGCAATTTCCTACCCTACTTCTCCACTTCTTCTTTCATAGTACTTAGCGTTATTTCACTCGTTGCCTTGCTGCAGCGGCGGCTTGCAAGGGGCCCTCTCAACTTTTAACTTCTTTTTCTTTCATTTTGGGGGTGCGCATACCTATACACGCGTAATATAAGGCTCTGCGCTTTTTCTCTCTCCGCGCGTGTTCTTATATATATTTGAAAAATCTTTTCTTTTTCTGCTATGTATGTGCTGCTCGCGTGCGCTGCAGCTCTCGCGAAGGCACCAAGAGTAATTTTATAGTGTATATAAGTAAGTCTTTCTTCTCTCCCAGACCAGTTTTTCATAGTGCGCCGCAGCACACAAGCGCTCATCCTCCTCCTTTTTTCTTTTTTACTTTTTTTTTTAACTCTATTCTGCTACAGTTGCATAGCACACCGTTCATACATAAATATATGAGCGTGTATCGCTTTATTCTTATACGCACTTTTTTGTCAGCTTTTTGCTATTCTCTTTCCTGTGTGTGTGTGTGTGTGTGTGTGTGTGTGTGTGCAGTGCTCCCATTTTTCCTTTCACGTGTGCTGCCGCGCGTGCTGCAAAACAATTGCTGTATACGCGAAAGAGGGAGAGAAAAATTCTTCCACTAAATTTTCCTTTACCAAAATCTGCAACCAGATTTTTTATTGACTGCAACGAGCAAATGTGTGCGCGAATTCGATCGAAAACAATTCGAGTTTTATTTTTTTTATATGTCAGTGGTGGTTAGAAAAAAAAATTGTTGGGCACACCATTCGATTTCACGCGGCATCGGTCATCTCTATGGTGCGAGAGATGAATATTTATTCTTGCGAGGGGTGTACAAATTGAACGTAACAAATGAATCGTACAATTAAGCCCATACACATCGGGCATGCTTTTTCATCAAAATTTCAAATTCTGCGTTCGAATCATCGATAGATTGAAGTGCGGCCCCGATACGAGTTTTATCGCCCGAGTAGTAAAATATATATTATATATTATACGGATGGCGCGGTAGCGTATCTTCCTCTCTCCTACTATATAGAAGAGTAACAAACTCGTAAACTCGAGGCGCTCCTCCTCTTGTACTTTGCTTTGGTAAGCTTGAAAATCCTTAAAACAACTCATTGTTATGCCAAGAAATTAGCGCGGCAAGTGTTTGCGAAGCTGCTGCTGCTGCTCGCCTGCCCCATCCCTCGTGCACGTGTGTCTTCAGGCAGCAGCAACGCCGGAGTAGTATGCGCCACGTACCGATATTACCGAGGAGAGCCGTAGCCGCGTGGCAGTATATACAAGAGCCGTTTTCAAAGAGCTCTTCTCTCTCTCTCTCTCTCTCGCTCGCTTCGTTCGCTATCTCGTGGCACGTGTTCAACCGACGTAGCTGCTTATAAGCCTTAAGATGTAATCTGAACACGTTTATAATCGGAAATTTCTTACGAGGAGAGAGAGAGAGAGAGAAAGAGAGAGAAGAACAGCAACATCGGCGCTCGTGCGCTGCTGCGCGCTGGGAAATAAATTTTTTTTATCTGCAACGTTGACTCTTGAGGTATTTTAGCTTTTCTTTCGTTTTTTTGTATGTAAGAAGTATTTGCAGAAGTATGCCAAGTATTTTTTTTTTTAAATTCTTAGGTATGATAGTTTTTAATGAAGTCAAATAGTTCAAACGCCGTTGTGAAATTATATTATTAGGGTAGCACATAGTAGCTTGGAATTGGGGATAATGTCCAGTGGGGGCAATTTGATATAAAAAGAGACAACTGAAACCTCCGCACATGTAAGAATTCGAGAGATTAGATGCAATTCAAAGCTGAGTTCGGAAAGTGCTCTCCTACATACCCTCTTTTTCTATATATGTACGGCACATCGATGAATCCTGCGCAGCAGCAGCGGCAAATTCATCGAGTTTAGTAGCGTAGACGCGCGCACAAACGAAAACAAAAAAAGAAACTCGAATGGTATATAAAAGAAGTAGAGAGAACGCGAAAAGTTACGCAGAGGCAGAGAATATGGTAATTCAGAGATCGGTTAGTTTAGTTTTGAGGAAGTACGGATTGGGGGTGTGGCAAAGTTCTCTCTGACTCGCGTGTGCTGTGTGCTCTTTGCTTTCCTTTTTTTCCACCATCCTTTTTATTCTGGAGCGAGCGACGATCCTACATGCAAAGTTGGAAATGCGCTCGAGTCCGAGTTTTGTTGGTCCAGAAGAGAGAGAGAGAGAGAGAGAGAGAGAGAGATCGGTTCAACAAATTCTAGTCGTCGTTGCGCCTAATAATAAATGACCCATACCTTTTTATTATACCGACCGATTGTTATCGAGTCGATGTTTTTTTCATTGGCCCTTTCTCTAGGTGCCTTCCTTGGGCAAAATTTGTTGCTAGTTCGATGTAAAAGCGGGCAGTATTTTTTTTCCGGCCATTCAGTTGAAACAATGCGCGCGGTTACATCGCGCGCGAATTCAAATTTACTCGGAATTGTTTATTCGAATCGGTTCGAGAAGTTATGCTTTTTCAAATTTTCAAATCAATTATACCTTCAATTTTATTTATCACTATTTTTGAGAGTCAAATATTAGAGGTAAGGTGGGTTTTTTTCTCAATTTCATTCACTGGCAAGGTTATTCATTTATTTTCGGAAAAATTTTTGTGACGGTGAATTACAGAAAAAACAAAAAAAATAACATAAAAGTTATTATTTTTAATGAAGAAACTGCTTACAATTATGTACTGACATCAATTATAGTAGCTGAGAGTTTATTTTTCGATAATTTACATTAGAATTTTTTCTGGCAAATATCACATATTATTGACTACTGCATGTTCCGAATTGATGTGGGCGTTGAGATAATCTTTTTGTGAAAATGATTTTCCACATGTGTTGCAAGATTAAAACGTATGATTATGCACTGAAATAATATGGATTTTCCGACTACCCTTTTGTGTAAATGACTTTCCACATATGTGACATTGATAAGAAATATGATTATGGACTGAATCGATATGGGTTTTCAGAACATATTTTTGTTTAAATGAATTTCCGCAAACTTCGCAGTTGTAAGCTTTTCGACTGTTATGCACCGAGTCGACCAGGTACAAATGAGTTCCCATTGGGCTTCTGATCTTTGCACTCAAACTCTACTTTAATTTCTTGGTTAGGTTGAAATTCGGAAACTCGTTCGTTCACTTTTTCGGGTACTAACAACTTCACATCGGGTTTTATATCTTTGCATTCAAACTCTATTTTGATTTCTTGGTTAGGTTGAAATTCATTAATTCCTTTGTGTTCTTCGAGAGTGTGAATCTATTATGAAATTGAAATCTTTTGATATTTTTCTCAAAAAATAATAATTTAATCAATTATAGTTAATAATCAACTTACGGTATTTTCTCGCAGACATCTGAGGTATTGATGAAGATTGAGATTTTCAGTATCAGACGTTTGATCTTTGGTTCCGCCATAATCATTTTCGTTATCACACATACCATCAGGTTCTCCTTTCACTCTTAAAAAATAGATAAAATCAGAAAAAAATTCACTTAGTTATATTGTTATATACTCCAATTTGCACAATGTTAATTATCTTGCAGCAAAGTTGACTGTACAACTTGACTTCATTGCGTGGAATTTAAGACGAGTTGGCAAGTGTTTACAAATATCAAACGGAATTACTACCAGCAGATTTAGTCGAGGTGGTAGAAATTTTATTAATAAAAGAGATAGAGATAGCGCAAGTGCAGCTAAGAGTTATATTTAATATTTTTAAATCTCATATTGAGCATGCATTCCAACTATTACAAATATTTACATGCACAAGAGAAAAATTATATATGAAATCATATGATCATGAAAAAAACTGAATTAGTAATAGATCTTGTCCATGAAAAATGCGACTTACTCAAAAACAATTACATATTTATGTTATTTATACATTTAAATTTTACATATTTAATTACTCAAACAATCTTTCATATTTATTTTTGAATATTAATTGATAATTTATAATGTATTATCACTGTAATGGTAATAAGTATGCATGAAAATAAGAATAATCATATTTTAAGGAGGAATTCTATGCCAATGAATTGTCAGCAATTTTTTTAATACCTGCGAATATAAATTACCTTCGACATAGGAGAGCATGCACCACAGCCTTTTCTCGCATAATTTTCTATTGACGATATGATGAAATATTTTACGACAAAGTCGATAAAAAGTTCTGAAATTCTCGTTCGCACTCCATCAGTTTTTAAACAGCAGTAAGCACTTTTCTTCCCAGCACTGATATTTTTGGAAAAATTAGAATTGTGTGCATTTCGTGCGTCACAATTAGCACACCTGAAAATCATGCGAGCTTGGCCCAGAATTTTTCAAAATAATTTTCATCCTAGTCCGTTCTTACAACGGCGAGCAAACACACATATTGCTCGGTCGATTTAGACTATTTTCATTTTACTCCTGGCTAGACAAAGTCAGCAGAAAAATTAGCGCATGGTACATGGCTCGAAGCATAAAAGAAAGGAATAAAACTTCAAAGGAAATCAGCTCATGCGTTTGCAAACGATGAGAAAAGAAAAAAAATAAAGCTCAGACCGAGAGGGATGGTAAGTTTGTTTCTCTCTCTCTCTTCCCACTTTTATTGTATGCGGAAAAACTCGATTCGAAATTTTATTCATCAGCTTTTCGACAACTCACTTTGTTTGCCCCATTGTTAGTCGCGCGCTTGTGCGCTCGTTCGTAAACCGGGTAGAGAATACCCGGCAGATTTTTTCCCTCCCCCCAAGTTTTCTCATAACATTTATGCTCGCGTAATATTTTATGCCCATTTCGCCCTTTTTCGAAAAACTTCGGAATGCCGCGCGCTAGCCAGCCGAAATGTAATGCCACGTTGTAATGCAAACAAACAATTCAAACATTTTAATCGATCGCTCTCGACCGTACAATTTTGCGCAGAAAATTTAGTATCTTTTACATCGAAAACAATTTGGAATCGATTCATTTTTCAAAAAGGTTTGACCATTAAAATTGCAATGTCACGCTATATATTTATAGTATATATTTGCCTCTGGGCGCAAAAAGTAATAAATATTTTTTTAACGGGTCCAGATACAGCTTTTCAGCAAAGCTATAAGATCAGAGTAAAAGCCAAAAGAGCAAACATATCGCAGTGTATATAGCGAGGCGCGACAGAGATGAAACTGCTGCACGGAGGCCCATACTATAATACACAGGCTCGCAGCTCTAGCTATACAGGGTCATGAACGAGCCGAGCGATGCTCGGTGTGCGATAAGCTCAGTCTTTTAGGAGTCAATAGTCCTACGATTATCGGTTCCCCCCTTTGCTTGCCTCGTGCGCGATTACTCGGGGTTTTTGCCCGGATTTAGATGCTGCGGTAGACGCGTCTAAACGAGTTTCAGTCCAATGCCAATGTCAAAAATATTATTGAAGTTTCTTTAAAGATGTGTAAACTTGGTAGTAAAGCATCCTAACCTTAAAAAAAGAACATTTAAAATTTCCTCACGTGTATTATTATTAATTGGATTGTTTATTATGATTTGCTGTAACAATGATGTAACAAAAATTAATCGAATTTTAATTTACCTGAAATCAACAATTGAATGAGTGCAAAATATTTCGACTATAAGTTTTCAACTACTTTGTGTACGGTGATACAACTTCAAGCATTCACCACTAGATGGCGAATACCTTTAAATATGAAAATCTGAAAGTGGTCAAGTGAAAATAATTGTATAAATAGAGAATCGTTTTGAGAGTGATAAGACTTCTTATATAAAAAATAAAAAATTATTAAAGTAAAACTAATTGTACCATGTACATAAGTCAAAGCACAGTTTTTTCTGTACAGATTTTGACGCGATAATGGTAAAAAATCTGCCATGAAATTTCAAGAGAATCAACTAAATGAAATCGTAAACGTAAATGATCATAAGCAAAATAGAAATTTTGTATTACGTTATCAAAAAAAAGGTACCTTCCTCTTGGCACACGTTTCGTCCTTAAAATTTTATCAAATCTCTCTCTCTCTCTCTCTCTCTCTCTCTCTCTCTCTCTCTCTTTCTCTCTTCCTCCGAATCTAGATACTCGCACAAACAAATCCTGTTGCTGCGTATGCGTGTCTACGGCAGTAGCATCAGCAGCGGTTGCGGAAGAAAGTATGAAAAGAGCACACGCCACGGAGCGGAGAGAGAGATAGACATCTGCAGAGCGCGCAGCCATGCACATTGCGCGCGCGATTACTAAGTACCAATATAGCGATCCTCGCACTGCAGCGGGCGCAGAGAGAGAGAGAGAGAGTTCAAAAAGGGAAAAAGCGTTTTTCATGGTATCATTAAGGAATGAAACCGTCGCGCAACGCGCGAGCTGTGCACAACGCTAAGCGAATACCAAATAAGACTGGAGCGTGCGCGACGCTCGCTTGGCTCTGAGCTTTCGTGGAAATCCTCCAAGAAATGGCCAAGTCGTGTGGAGTGTGCTTGTGCCCAGCCAAAGCTCAAATGCATATATGTGTGTGAGTGTAATATATGAATATATACATAGCGTTATACGCGCCAGTGTAAATAAGATCTCTCTCTCTGGAGTAGCATGTGATTCGTTGGCGGGGGAGGGCGAGGAGGAAAAAAACGCAAAGTGGCCGTGTATAGCCGTTTGGACACGATCGTAACACATACTCGTCGATCATTGTTCAATTTATTCGAGATCGAAGATAGAAAAAGCTCCACTATACCATGGGGCGCGCGAGCAAAATCGACGAGAGAGAAGCGTCCGTAGCAATAGTAGTATGCGCATAATACAAACTGCTCTCAACACTACAGCGGCAGCGAGCGAGGCCCATCAATCTTTCGGCCAGAAGCTCCGCGCGTGAGAGTCGAGGAGGGCTCTAGTAGCAGCAGCGCGCATATATCGGAAAAATGTCGACGCTGCGTTGCGCTACCCAAGCGATACGAAAAAACTTGGAAGCTTGCGAAGCAGCTTCGATACCGTACTATACCTGCGAGGCGAGAAATTATTTTTCCATCGGGTCTCCGCTGCTGCTGTTGTGCGTAAGTTAGGTTGTATGGCGTTCGACATGCCTAAATGCGTATATACACACAAGGTAGTACAAAGAATGCGATTGCATCGTATTACATCGATTTCAGAGCTCGGGTATAGTTTACGTTCCGCGCAGACGTTCGCGCAAAGATGCTTGCTTGCATTATATTCTCTTTCGCGAGCGCGCTCGTGTACTAATTCGACGCCTTTTCTTCCTCTACTTCTTTTCTCCAGACGGCGCGAGAAAGTTTCTTTTTCCTCGAACCCAATCGCGAATAAGATATCGCGAAGAGAACGCCCCGCGCGCGTTGTTTCTTTCCTTATTATTATAGCTGCGAGTGCAGCAGCAGCAGCGGTGGAAATTTTTATGCGAGTAATCTTCTTTGGGTTATTTGAAATCACCTTTTGTGAAATAAAGTGCAGTCGAGTAGTATTGAAAGAGAGAGAGAAAAATTTTTTTTTGCCTATGTGCGGGAACGCGAGGATATGCGGGTACGGCCAATTCTCTCTGCGTCGAGGCGATTATTAGAAGTAAATTTAACGCCGAATTTTTAACTTTTGGAAAAGGCAAAAACTCGATTTTGTTGCTACCGTAAACTTTTGTAATTGGGCCGTGTAACTTTTCTTCTTTCAGTTTATGGTGCCGAAATCGAATTTTATTGTCGTGAGATTGGATTTTTGCCGAGTGCGTAGTAAAATTTACGTACTATAACCCGCATTTGTTTTGTGAGAATTATCAATGAATATATATTTTTTAAATTTATTGATACATTGAGAAAATTGAGAAAAGAATCTTAAATGAAAAATTATATTACTTCCATATCACAAATTATGAGATAAACACGTAAAGAAGTGTACGTTTTTAAACTCATAAGTCAGGCTCTGTATAGCTCCGTTACGAATTGCGAATAAAAATCATTCGGGATAAGTATGCGGCATGCATTTGTATGAGCCATAAATTATTCTCCTTAAGTACTTTCTAACTCCTTTAAATTGAGTCGATTCGAAATAGATATCTTTGAGAGTTGATTTTTTTCAATTACGTATTGAGAGCTAATTTTAAATTGAAGAAATAATCAACATAAAGTGAAAATTAATTCGTGTGAATAATTGTATTATGTGCGCATTATTGGTTTACGAAATTCATAAAAGAAACATTAAATTTTCGAAAGACGTGATAAGATTTCGATACGTCAGATTTTCGCATTTTCAATATAAAAAATTACTTGACAAAAAAAAACGTAAGCTGAAAAGTAAAAAGCGTCGAAGCGTGCACTCGTGCTTCACACTGGTACAATATTTGATGTTTATGGAAGACAGATCAATATTCGAGGAAATTACTTTTTCAATGCAATCCAAAGGTGCAAGGTTTTAAATTTGATGTATTTCAATGACAAGAAAAAAACGAAGATGGAGAGTTTACGGACGGAAAGAAAACTTTTTACGCTTTAAAGAATTGCTGATTGAGTCTAAGGATATTAAAAATACTTTCCAGCAAGGCAAGAAAAAAAAACGTGACGAGGGATTGTTCAAATTTTTATTGACAATCGATAAGAAGAAAATGAGTAAGGGATAAATAGAGCGTAATATATCAAGAGAGAAAGGTCGAAGGCATAAAAGATGGTAATTTAACTTAAAAGCTCGAATATCTAAAAAAAACGTCATTATTGAGTTTTTTTGCAAATAATCGAGATCGAAAGAAGAGAAAATCTAAAAAATTTCACCGGATAATGTCGCTCGCATTTTCTCAAAATCTCCCATATGCGCATAAACCCAGGATGCATGAATGCATACATGTATGCATAGCAATAAAGTACAGTACACAGACACGGACACATATACACTAAACCATTCATCTCAATTATATGACTACTACTGAAAATGCAATTCACTTCGGCATTGCCGCGCGCCAGTGTGGCATTACCAGTGTACAGCAAAGCCCGTATACATATATGAGCATCCTCCTCTCGCATCGAAACTTGATTTACGGGAAAACTCTCGGGTATTCATATCGACCTCTCTTTCTCCGAGAATTATAGTACATGGCCGATTGAATGGCTCTATCAAATTGAATGCTCCAAAAGAGAAAAAATTTCTCCGACTGGTACAATAAAATCATGTCGATTGTAAGTCACCCGATGGCCATGAATGTTGAAAGTTTTTATCCGATTAACTGCTTTGCTTTGCTAATTATGTAACAAGTTTGCCCATTGGTTTTCTTCAAATTCAATTGATCGAAAGGGATGGGAGTATTGTTTTATAATAAGGGGAGGAATCACCATTTTGTGGGCAATTGGTTGGATGTTCTATAGATGTGAAAGCCCCAACCGTCATACGTCGATATCTGTCGAAGAAAAAAATTACATTATGAATTCACGAAATCACGAAGAAAAAGCGCCTGGACCTTTTCCCTTGAAATCCATAGCATCGTCTGGTCCAGTATATGCGCTTCTTGTAGCTCAATGCTCTCAGACATTTTGTTTTTGGATGCTGTCAACCAAGAGTCCGGAATACTCGGGTAAAATATTGAAAATGTATTTGACGACCGCGAGTAATATATTATTTAAACATTTTGCATAATTTGAAATTTAAAGGAATTTTTTTTTCCTTTTCATTCTGTAGATCGGCATTCATTCAGGCTTACCCTATTTTGCCGCGTTTGCATTTAGTATACTGGTGATTTGGCTTAATCACATGCTTGTAAAGAATGGAACTTTAACCAAGAAGTCATCACGTATGTTGTGGAATGGTTTTGGGATGGCCGTCGGAATAACGACAAACATTACCATATACAGTGGTCACCAGAATACAGAAACTGTAAATATACATCTGCTTTGTCTCATCTTGATCGTTTCGTGTCATCTTGATCATATTATATACCCGTCAGAAATTTTGTAGACACTTGCGAGTTTTAAATACTCCATCTGTTGATGGAATCAAAAAGCTCATCATCAAATGTGACAACTGTAATCATGACAATTCTTTTTGAAGTAAAAAACGAATTTTCGAGCATCTATCCTCACATTTTCTTAGAAAATACAAATCATTTTTAAAGCCAATAAGTAATAGTAAAAATAGTTCTTGAAAGTCAAACTTTGACAAAAAAAACATAATTTTTAAAAAAAATTAATATTAAAAAATATACCTAGGCTCTTCAATTGAGTTTATATCTTGCAATTATCGAACAACACGGCAAATTAGTATTCGCCAGCCGAAATTTAATGCCTCGTTGTAATGCAAACAAACAATTCAAATATTTTAATCGATCGCTCTCGACCGTACGATTTTGCGCAGAAAATTTAGTATCTTCTAGTAGCAAAACTCTTCTCAGAAAATCTAGTAGCAAAACAATTTGGAATCGATCCATTTTTCAAAAAGATTTGACCACTAAAATTGCAATGTCACGCTATATATGTACAGTAATATGGGCTAAGCCATAGTTAGCGTGATGGTCAAAAAAAATTTTTTTCTCAAATTATCTACTTTTAAAAAGTACATTGAAAAGTGAAAATCCTGAAAGTTTCAGCTCTCTAGGTCCAACTGTATTGGATTTTCAGGGTCTTAAAGTTTAATTTTCTTTTTCTGCCCATATTCTGCTTGCAATTCTGATTTTCTGGGGTTAATATGAAAAAATTGTTGAATCATGGTTTTTAATGTAAAATTTGATGTAGAATTCAAAATTGTACTTAAAAATCATATTAAGAAGTGGAGTCCCCATAAAAATGATGTTTTCATGCATTAATCATGTTACTGTGCAAAAATAAACATGTTCGTATCCAGCGATATATGCCCAATATTGTAATATGTTCATCGATGCATCAAATTACAACTTCTGATAAATTTTGATTATCGGCAGACAAACAGAATTCATTATTGAGCTTAATATGAGTCAAAAATCAAGGAAATTGAGAGAAAAACCATGTTTCTTGACTCATATTAAGCTCAATAATGAATTCTGTTTGTCTGCCGATAATCAAAATTTATCAGAAGTTGTAATTTGATGCATCGATGAACATATTACAATATTGGGCATATATCGCTGGATACGAACATGTTTATTTTTGCACAGTAACATGATTAATGCATGAAAATATCATTTTTATGGGGACTCCACTTCTTAATATGATTTTTAAGTACAATTTTTAATTCTACATCAAATTTTACATTAAAAACCATGATTCAACAATTTTTTCATATTAACCCCAGAAAATCAGAATTGCAAGCAGAATATGGGCAGAAAAAGAAAATTAAACTTTAAGACCCTGAAAATCCAATACGGTTGAACCTAGAGAGCTGAAACTTTCAGGATTTTCACTTTTCAATGTACTTTTTAAAAGTAGATAATTTGAGAAAAAATTTTTTTTTGACCATCACTCTAACTATATGGCTTAGCCTATATATTTGCCTCTGGGCGCAAAAAGTAATATATATTTTTTTAACGGGTTCAGATACAGCTTTTCAGCAAAGCTATAAGATCAGAGTAAAAGCCAAAAGAGCAAACATATCGCAGTGTATATAGCGAGGCGCGACAGAGATGAAACTGCTGCACGGAGGCCCATACTATGATACACAGGCTCGCAGCTCTAGCTATACAGGGTCATGAACGAGCCGAGCGATGCTCGGTGTGCGATGAGCTCAGTCTTTTAGGAGTCAATAGTCCTACGATTATCGGTTCCCCCCTTTGCTTGCGTCGTGCGCGATTACTCGGGGTTTTTGCCCGAATTTAGATGCTGCGGTAGACGCGTCTAAACGAGTTTCAGTCCAATGCCAATGTCAAAAATATTATTGAAGTTTCTTTAAAGATGTGTAAACTTGGTAGTAAAGCATCCTAACTTAAAAAAAAGAACATTTAAAATTTCCTCACGTGTATTATTATTAATTGGATTGTTTATTATGATTTGCTGTAACAATGATGTAACAAAAATTAATCGAATTTTAATTTATCTGAAATCAACAATTGAATGAGTGCAAAATATTTCGACTATAAGTTTTCAACTACTTTGTGTACGGTGATGCAACTTTAAGCCTTCGCCACTAGATGGCGAATACCTTTAAATATGAAAATCTGAAAGTGGTCAAGTGAAAATAATTGTATAAATAGAGAATCGTTTTGAGAGTGATAAGACTTCTTATATAAAAAATAAAAAATTATTAAAGTAAAAATAATTGTACCATGTACATAAGTCAAAGCACAGTTTTTTCTGTACAGATTTTGATGCGATAATGGTAAAAAATCTGCCATGAAATTTCAAGAGAATCAACTTAATGAAATCGTGCTAACTCTGAAAATTCAGTTTTCGCGATAACTCTATTGTACATCGAAATAACGACAAACATTACCATATACAGTGGTCACCATGCCAATCATTTAGATCTCTCGCCGAATTACGCTGGACTTCTCATGGCCGGTATGAATACCATTGCTAATTGTGGTGCCATCGCTGCACCTTTAGTACATGGCACCATCGTCATTGTCTTGATCATATTATATACCCGTCAGAAATTTTGTAGACACTTGCGAGTTTTAAATACTCCATCTGTTGATGGAATCAAAAAGCTCATCATCAAATGTGACAACTGTAATCATGACAATTCTTTTTGAAGTAAAAAACGAATTTTCGAGCATCTATCCTCACATTTTCTTAGAAAATACAAATCATTTTTAAAGCCAATAAGTAATAGTAAAAATAGTTCTTGAAAGTCAAACTTTGACAAAAAAAACATAATTTTTAAAAAAAATTAATATTAAAAAATATACCTAGGCTCTTCAATTGAGTTTATATCTTGCAATTATCGAACAACACGGCAAATTAGTATTTACAAAAAATTGGTGAGAACGTCTCAGTGCCGACAGATAGCCTGCCGTTATAAAACAAAAGAAGTCCAACGGAAGATTAATTTTTCCTCCATTCGCGAGTACGTGGATGACGTTCAGTTTTTTCACATTTACCCAGCCTAGCAGCCTAGAATTAGCACAGTCGCAGCCAAGGGTGACGAGGCCATGCGCTGCAGCGGCAGCCTAGCTAATGGTGGCGGTGAGGCATCGAGTGCAGTAGTTACACATTCTAAAACTGCATCGACCCAACGACGACGACGACGACGACGACGAAGAGCCGAGGCTATAATACAATTTTACGGTCTCTGAATCTCCGTAGTTTCATGCGTTACATATATTTGAGTATAAATGTACGTAATTAGTAGCAGTGCCGAGCTGCAGTGGAACGAAAACAGAGAGAGAGGTGCCGCGCGATAAAGATATTTCTTACGCGAGGGAAAGCTCGTAACGTTACATTAAACATTTTTTACATTTCTTACAGATTTTCTCGCTCTCTTATCAAAAGAGCGCCCTAATGAAAGTTTAATCATATTCTCAGGCTCACACACACAGAAGACAGGGGCAAAAGCACTTTCATCGAGGCTGTCTATCTCGAAGCCAAGTTTTTTTCTTCTCATTCTCATCGATTTCATGGCGAAGAATTGGCCGTATATAAGTCACACGGTTGGAACTTCTTTTCACCCTCTTCCACGCGCGCTGCTGTCCAGGCTGTAATCTCTTTTTCTCTATCGGATTCTAACTGGCACATTCATTTATCCGTTTCTTGCTGCCTGCTGCTGCTGCTCTTTTTTCTCTCTCACACACACTTCGATATAATCAACTCGCAAAATAAATTCAAACTTTATTCTCTCGTTTCTCTCCCTCGCGTTTGGACCTAATTTGTCTTCTCCTGTACAAACATAGACTTGGATTTCTTCGCTTACACTTTTTCGCGTGATTTTTCACCGATTATACACCTACAACATTAAAGTTTAAATCTCACACAATAAACAAAGTAATACTCGAGATTAATTTCATCAAAAAGTCGCTGCTGCATTTTGAACGAGAAATATGCCCGCACTTCGCTCTACTTGTTCAAAATTTCGAATTTAACAGAAGCTTAATTTCTCTTCTTACGCGTTCCTCAAAATTTTCGCGTCTTCTTCTTGGAACTGTTTGCACATATTCGAGAACGGTCTGACGCATGCTCGACCTTTACTACTTAAACTCACCCACACACACAATGTATAGTTAGAGCGAAGCCGCACGCGCGCGCATGAGTCAAGTTCCCGAAACTTGTGCGCTTGGCAAAAAACAGAGAAAGAAGAGGCTCTGACGGACCGTGAGAAAAACTCATCAGTAAACAGCGGGGGGTCACGTTGTCGGGTCTAGCAAACAGTTGCATCACACCGACGACGACAACGACGACTGATGCTAACGCAGAGACAGAAAGAGAATAAGCGAGGAAAGTGAGACCGAGTGGAGAGAGAGAGAGAGAGAGAGAGAGAGAGAGAGAGAGAGAGAGAGAGAGACAGAAGTATCCGTTTATACTTTCATGAACTACATCAGGTGTAAAATAGAGTCACTTTATGGTTTCGCGAACACCACCAAAGTGGCTGACGCTACTGCTACTGCTGCTACTACTGCAGCGTCACCCCCTTCCTTTTCCCCTCCGCCGCGCCAGATAGAGAATGCATACACCCTGCGAGATAGTAGTAGGACTCGCACAGGCAAGGAACAAAGTTGTTTCTGCTCTACTACTAGCGCTGCAATCGGTGCGCTTGGATGAGCCGAAATTGGATTATTCGTTTGAAAGGTCCCTCGCTGTGTATATATACGTATATATACACTCCGTACGCAGTAATGATGGGTGCTGCACAACTGCTGCTGCCGCTGCTGTGCGCTTCATGAGCTAATTGCATTAATTGCGAGTCGAATTCAAGTATCACACTTGCAACCTCATCATCTTAGCCCTCCGCCGCCGCGTGTGCGCACGCCACCTCTCACGAAGACGTTTGCAATTATCAGTAATTTTTAGATTGCCTCAATTAGTTTTTATTGTACCCGACATAATGAAAGCCTCAACCCGACGATTCGTCGGGGGCGAAATTGTGAAAAAAATCAATAGTTTTATCACAAGGTTAAAAATATTCATGCTATTGTTCACGTCACTTACATCGGATTAACCAATGAATGGTCATAAACAGCCTTACATTGATATAAAAAAATTATGCCCAATACATTTTCAACGAATACATCAAGGAGGTGGATCGTCTTTCGACTCATACAATTATTTTTACTTCGCTACTTGCAGATTTACAGATAAAGGTACTCGCCATCTCGTGGTAGAGGCTGACTTTAATTGAAACTGTATACTTTTTCTGAGCCATTAATGCAAAAACCAAATCAGTATTAAAAAAGTAATCTTCAGTTAAATAGTTTAAATTTATTTATCGACTGGAATCCTTTCCGTTACTTTTTACATGCATGTTATTTTATTTTCGTGTATTTTACGTGCTTCCCACGTAAATAATAAGTCGCCACTGTTAGATTACGTTTTAAGGGAAAAGGATTGTAAAAGTTACTTAAATAAAATTTAGTATCACGTACTGTAATTTTCATGTCTTCATGTCATGACTTCACATTTAATCTGCATTAAAATTAAAATTTTTTTTAACAGTGAAAATTGCAACACTTTACAACTACAATCATAAGAAAGATTAATACGATCGAAGTTTTTGACAATATTACACAATACAAATTAATACTCAATCAATTATTACAAAACTAAGATTTAAAAAGATTTATTATAAGAAATCACGAACAAAATCTTGAAAACCATTGAACATTACAAAATAGGCCTCGAGTCAAAAAATACGACGAAGCACCCGACACTTTTCAGAAAGCGTGTAACTCGCTTGAATTATATTTTTTTGGAAAGCGTATATAATTTGCGCTAAAGTGCGCTCGCTGGTCCGCATTTAACTTCGTAAAAGTGTTGTTGCCAGCTCAGAAATGAAAAAATGCTGCGCCGTATAACGCCGGAAAAGTTCAAGTTGCAAGGGGCTATATACTTTCTGAGTCCATACTTAGTTATTCCTCTTTCTTTTCGCCAGAGAGAGAGTGTTATACCCTCGAGCGATGCACAGACAATTGCAAATTAAATATATTCGGCTTTGTGTCTCCTCTCTATATCATAGCTCCTGATGAGGAGATGATGTATAGAGAGATTTCGAATCTTTTGGATCTCTTTCTTCGTGTTTCTTTATACTTTAGGGAAAAAAGTATGCATTTAGTTGATGGTACATTTTCGGGCTCTCTCTGTCTCTCTCTCTCTCTCTTTCTAGTATCACGGGCGGGTTATACGCGCGCGATACTAGACCATAAATAAAATATATAAAAGCCTTTGGCTCGAGTAACTTGCTAAAGGATATAGCAACTACTTTCATTAAACTTCCAGCAGTCAGAGACGGATTATCTCTCCCTCCCTCTCTCTCTGTGCTCGAAGCTCTTTCCCTTAGTCATAAAACGACTTGCTCGTTTCGTTCGTACATAGAGTACTACCCCTTCATGTACGAGTACAGGTAAAATGGTGTACTTATATATATAGATCTGCTCGCGCGGATATAGCAGCTCGTGTTATATACGTGTAGAGAGGGAGATCACGTGCACGCACACGGGGGTAGATAATATGCGCTGGATGCGCTGCCGCGGCGCTATGCTATACTATATACTATATACACGTTGCAGCTCTCTCTCTCTCTCTCTCTCTCTCTCTGACTCGACGTCGGAGAAAAAGTTTAGATAGCCGAGAGTTCAAGCCTCGGTTTTCAGAGCTGCTGCTGCTGCTGCTGCTGCTGCTGTTGCTTGCCGGGGGTATAGAGCCAAGTATTTCGACAAACTATTTAAAGCACGTTGTTGAATTTTTGAGATCCTTCTGCCGTATTCGATAAATATGTATTACCGTGCTGCTCTATTAGCGTTTGCCAGGCTCGAATGACTCGATCCGTTCCTTCGCTCGCGTGAAATTAAAGGATCATTCGGAAATTCGTAATTTATTGACATTACGAAGAGTTTTTATTAGAAATATTTGACGGAGAGTCTTTGAGTCATCTCGATTATTTTTCGTTTGCGTTTTAAATATTCATTATTAATAAAAGAGATTGATTTGAATGCACATTGAGATGATTCTTTCATATTTTAAATATACCATTATCTTAACATTTCAGGCAACGAGAAAAAGTTTTTTATACAATTATTTTGACTTTTTCACTTGCAGATTAACGGATATACATACTCGCCATCTGGCGATGAATGTTCAAAGTTATCGTATTCATTTCGTGGATCTTAAAACATAAAATCGTAATTTATTGGTCAATTGACCATTATCAATCTTGAGTATTTCTGTCACATACAGTTATTTGAATTTATTTTCTGTAAATTCATAATTCTAGCTCTCGAGTTAACAATCGCAACTCCGTGTACTTCCTCCACGGGGCTCTTATATACTCTCTCAACGAGCAAAAAAAAAAAAACGAGAACGTCGAAAAAGGAACGAATGATAAATGGGCGCAGCTAGCTCTACGCGCGGCGTACCGTTACAACGTGTTTTATTGCATTATTATACAATAATCATTTAATGATCGCTCGAGTCGGTGGTTTATAGAACCCGCGCTGCGCGCTATAAAACACAGATCACTTCGTAGTTTGCTCTCTGGTAATTGTAAATGGTTTTTTGCGCGCCCCCCAGCCGTGCTACCGCTGGCTGGGCGCGAAGCCGCCCGCCCGCCCCCGCACCAGACGCATGCATCAAAGTCGCCGCTGCTGCTGCTACAGCTGCGCAAAGGAAAGAGAGCAGCATGCGTTATTGGCCGCAAACACGCACCCGAGAGACGAGAGAGGCAGCTCTGAAGTGAAAAAAAAAGAAGAAAATAATAAAGAGTCTATGTGTGTGTGTGTGTGTGTGTGTGTGTGTGTGTGTGTGTGTGTGTGTGTGTGTGTGTGTGTGTGTGTGTGAGTATATGGTATACCAGGCCTGCACAGGCATTATATACATAGTATAGTATTGTATACAGCCCCCGCGGGCGTGCGAGAGAGTTACGCCCTTCTAAATTTCTCATGGCATCGCGATAGCGGCGCAACGCGGCGGCGGCGTTTAATAGGCCTAGCAGCCTGGCTAATTAATTGCATAATTTACACCACATCACAGAGATTTCGAGGCCGCCACTCCGCCCCGATAAAGCCTTGATTTAATTCGTTGCTCCGACAGACGATTTCGAAGCTTCCCCCCCGTATACGTTCTCACCCCGTATACATGTGTACGCGTACGTTAGTTCGCCACCTGTGTTTTGTTGCACTCGCGGCTTTGTTATACGCGAGCGCGCGTGTGTGTTCTCTAGCCTCTAGACTTTCTTTTATGAGGCGCGCGCGGAAATTGAATTTAGTCGGCTAGGGGTAGTAGGTATGTATATTTATACATGGGAAAGTCAGATGTATACGCGCGCACGTGCTGAAAGCTTGCGGTAGGAGATGCGTCGTTATAAATAATTCAATAAAACTCATCGTGTGATAAAGAAAAGTACGTATATATCACCGTGCGGTGCGGCAGTGGTGAAGCTTATACACTATATACATTCCGCAGCGGGCCATTATGCGACGCGTCTAATAAATTGAATATTTGCCTTTCGCGCGCAACTTCGCGTGTCATCCACGCGCTCGAGGCTCAATGAGTTCGATGGTTCGACTATAGGGGATCTCGCGAGTCTAAAAGTTCGGGCGACGTGAATGAAAATTTAATACATATATTTTTGGCTGATTAAATTCCATCGCTGCTCGTCGTCGTCTTGAGCGCGGAAACGAAACGAAACGACGAAAAAAAAAATTGTTAACCTTTCGCGATTGCGAAATACCATACGCGAAAATGGAGCGAGTGGAGGAGCTGCGCTGTGTAGCTTTTTGTGCCGCGGCGAATATCTTTGCGCGAATCGTTTCTCTGGCTGCGGCGCGCAGATTTTAACTAGTTCCGCTGCTGCGCGCGCGTATATTTCACCTGACTTAGTGCTGCTGCTGCTGTGCATGTATGTGTGTGTGTGTGTGTCTGCGGCGCACATACAACACTTGCCGCGCTGCACACAGAATATATGATATAAATGCAGATGCTCTCCTCTCTCTCTCTCGTGTAGCCAGATTAAGGACTTCTCTCTCCGCGAGCTCCACGAGCCCTCTCTGCAAATAATCAACACGTATGTGTGCAGCAGCAGCAGTAGCAGCGGTGGTGATGGTATATATGTATGCAAGCGCGCAGAAGAGAGAAATCCTATTCATTTACATATATACGTTTGAAAAGTAACCCTCTTAAGTGACTTCATCCATTCATAAGCTGCAGCGGAGTAGAGTGAGAGATAAGCAGAGATTTTTTTTTCATAAGACAGAAAAGGGTTCGCGTTTAAGAAGTATGAATGAATGTTGAATGCGCTATTAATATTCGCGAAATTGTAGGATAATGTAAGTGGCTCTTCGTTAAATTTATGTATGAGGGTTTCATTCTGTATGAGTGATGTTGGGATCATTGACTAATTTTGATTGATTTTAAAGATGGTGGCAAAAAAATTTAATAATAATCAAAATCATAACTATGATGAACTACGTTATTGAATATAATAAGTATCTTTTCTTTGTGCGAGATAATGTTGAAATCGCAGTAATCTTGTCATATATTGAATATTAATTCCAACGCCATTTAATTGTTTGTTAAATGAAATTTATCAAATTCAGTTCTGAAGTGAATTTCCCATGAAAGCAGTGGAAAGAAATCAGACGCCTATACACTGCCATTTCACCCACGTGGTTTTTAGTATACCAAACGAAAAATGAATGACAATATTTATTCGGCGGAAATAACTACATAAGCGAAATACAACAGAGTTAAAATTTTATTGAGATTTTCGAAACCTTATGCAAGCATTTTTACTTTGCCACTTGCAGATTGATAGATAAACGTACGCGTCATCTAGTGATAGAAACTGGTATCAATTATAACTGGATTTTCATCGTCATTTTAACAAACAATAATAAGCAATTTATCAGAAAATATTTGAAAACAGTGCTTTGATTTATACAATTACTTTTACTTTGCTACTTGTAGATTTACAGATCAAAGATACTCGCCACCTAATGGTGGAGGCTGAAAGTTGTATTGTCTTATTCATAGTGGTTGAAAATTGAACAATCAAATTGTCAATTTCTGGTCATAAAAAATGCACTCAATATTTTCAACAAAATTTTAACAAAAAAAATCACCAAAAAACAAGCCAATTAAGTGTACTTTGGAAAATTTTAGATGGCCATTAATGCTCATGAAATATGAATTTCTACTTGAAAAATATTATTATATTCATAATCGTTTATCTATTAAATCTGCTATAAAATTGTTAATAACATATAGCAAAAATGTTTCTTAGAGTACAAATTATTAATTACTATTCGTTTGTTTTTTTACTACTATGCAATAAGTTAATTTTCCAATAAAATTTTGCTTATTCATGTGTTCATTAGAGCCCGAGTAAAAGTAAACATTCCCACTTGAACAAGCCGTACGCTTGTCGCATGTTCTGCCATCCGTCGAGCTATACTTTTCTGTACACGGAGAGAAGAAATATAGTAATAATTTCTTTAAATTTTGGAAAAATTACTATAGGTCTTAATAAAAGTGTGACATCTTTGACGTTCGGGTGAAAAGTTGCTATAAAATGTATAAAAATTATAAGAAATAAAATAAAAATTGAGAGAAATATAGTAAAAATTACAAAGGATTTTAGTAAAATTTTCCCTAACCTCAAAGATGTCACACTTTTATTAAGACCTATAGCAATTTTTACTATAAATTTTTCTCCGTGTAGTTAGCTATTCGACTCCAGATGTCGCATCGCCAACCCTCAAGCGATCAAATTCAATTTCGATATATATATACATAAGCTATACTTATGAAACGTCTAAATGCTAACTGCCGCGTTATAAGTCAAATATTGTTCCTCTAGAAAAGGACCCAGGGCCTGCTAAGATCAATGAAAAACTCAATCGTAAGTTGCTTTAAGCTACTTTCAGCAACTTCGCGACCGACTAGTAGGTGGCGCATCATGGCTAGGGTGCTCCCGCAAGTGGTAAGTCTCTTTCGAGTATACAAGTAGCTGGACAACTTTGAGGCCTATTAAACATTTAAAGTATAGTCCGTAAAAAGCTTTGGTTACCTTAAGGACCTGAAAATGCATACTCGACCCATAGCTGGCGCCCGGACTAGTAGTTCTGGTTTCGGTGCAAAGAATTACCTTCTGTTTGTTACCGTACGTACCGCTCGTTTATACAAAACCCCGCGTTTTCTCGGAACGTTCGTTTACTCTCAATATACACAAGCGTCGTAGGGTTAGTGTAGCCGGGACCCGTAGCATGCAAATGCGCCAAAAGCTCGCGCGCGCCTTACACCTTTGGCTCGAGTCCAGTAGTCATGGTGCTCTCTCAAGAGGAAACGGGGCTCACCGGCTCTTCTCTGCAGGCATATATATTTTTTCCTCTTTCTCTCGCTCGTCGCTTCTCTTCTCTCTTTTCGTCTTTATTTCGCCCCATATTCTCTGTCTTTCCCTCCTCGTCGACGTCGTCTTACCTTGTTCTCTCATGCTGCTGCTGCTGCTGTTCTTCGTCTTCTGTAGGGCAGTCGGTTGCAAACGCGCACACGCCGCGGAAACAAAGCAGCTTGCCGCCGCAGCAGAAGCAGCAGTGGCAAACTTGCGCACGAACTTGCAAGAGAGAGAGGAAGCTCCTTCTTGTTTCCGGACTGCGAGGAATGCATTTCGCTCCCTCACGAACACAGACAGAAGAGCTTCATTGTGTTGTAAGCCCGTAAAAATGCACCTTTACAGATTGGGATTTCAAAGGTCTCTCGTCGTGCGCTCTGTGTGCAGCTGCTTGATGCACACGCGTTAACTTCTTTCTCTCTCTCACGAAGACGAGGACTTGTTCTCTGTTATATATACGTATCTATAAGCTCGTTGGCGTATTAACAATTTTCAACTTTACTGTGTAACTCTCGCCACCAACCAACTAACTTTGAAGTCTTGGAATTCTCGGTAAAGGAAGCTGAACAAAAAAAAAATACCACACACAGGCGAATCGTGTGATTTTTCTATACACGCAGCTCTCGTATACGTATGTAGGTCACAAGGAAAGAAAAAGAAATAAGAACGAAAGAAAGAAAATAATTAGACTTAAGTGTTCGCGTGATATGATAATAACTTAATGGAAATCTCGCGTTGTGCGTGCTGTGCTGTCGCCTTCCCCCATACCCCTCTGCTCCTTACGAACATTTCGATAATTTGAAAAGTTATTGGCCGGGGCTATATGGGCATTCCATCTACTCAGAAGATATTATTTGTCGTAAATTCGATAACTAGTTTTATAGATGAATCGGCGAGAGAGAGAGAGAGAGAGAAAAAGAGCGAATGAATAGTAGCACACTCGCGGGCGTGGGCAGTGAGAAAAAGTTTTTTCTCCGCCAGAGCTAAACTTTGACCATTCAATTTCATTAGAATGACAAAATTATATGGTAGCTTTTTCTTTCGCAGTTTTACAGGCATGATCTATCAAATTTTATTGTAGGGAAGTATATATTGCGCATTGACGAAAAAAAAAATTAATTTATTACGTTAATAACGTTTTTAACAAAAGTAAAATGAGATGTTCCGAGAGTTCGAGAGTTTTGGCTGTTGGAAAGGCCTGAAAAATAAGATGAAAAACATGTGGCGATAAGAGAGTAAGCAACATGTTTAAAATATTTACATCAAAATCAATGTAAAAGCAGAGCAAGATTTTTCTTAAGCGTAAATTCGTAAATGAATTCAACATTTAAACGAATGGTACTTGAATTAAATTCAGAGATTTTTTTCATGAATTACATAAGTTTAAAATTCTGTCATAAATCACAAATAATATATATATCATTCCGGACCAAAAATGGTTTTGATTTATACAACTATTTCTACTTTATAACTTGCATATTTATTAATAAATGTACACGCCATCTAACGGTAGAGACTGTTTCAATAACGATTGAATTTACACAAATTTTTCGAGCGATGCTAATCTAAATGGTTAAATCGGAGTATAGAATTAACTCGTTTTCGTCCATTATCGTAACGACATATAATTCAATATATAATTCAACAACATCTCGACGACCGATATATTTTTTCTCGGTTCGGTCGACATTCGACACAGAATCAGCCATATACCAGCCACACGAATTGTATATAAGACTCTGCGATCTCAAAGCCACGATAACAACAACCCCACAAGAGCCGTAGCGCACAGCAGTAGTATAAGTCATCTTGATAGAGTCAGTCGGTGAGAACTGGCCCTCTTAACACCTCGCTCGCGCGCGCTCACCAACGGTTTTGCGCACGCGGAGAGTACGAAAGAGAGACGTACTTTAATGCCAATTCGTGTTTGGGGTGCCGGAAAAATAGCCCCTAGTAGCGGTAGTATACACCTGACCGAAATACACCTTTGCAACGTGATACCACCGCCGACACCGGCGGCTGATCCCCCCTTCCTATATATACGTATACGGGCTATAGTGGGCGGCCACAACACCTCTCGAATTTTTGTGTAGCACTGCACTGCTGCTCCTTTCGCGCGCGTCCGCGTAAGCCGAGCTCCAAGCGATTATATTATAATGCGCGTCCGCCACCACCGCGAGATGTGTTTCGAATGAAAATGTGCGCTCCAATTCAGCACGTGTTTCCGAATCTCGTTTCATAGAGAGAGGATGATGTACAGAACGAGAAACACCCTCCAGCAAAATGTGGCCAAACATTAGGGGGCAATAAAAACAAAGAATCGCTTTTATTCAAATGTACAGGCGATCTGGGTAGAATTTCGGTCAGATTATCATCGAAGAGTAATAAATTACTTGACTTGATTGTACGTATCAAGTGTTGCTTAGCTTCGTTGCACAGTTTCATGCATAACTCTGCATACATCTCAAAAAAGTATCGAAGCTTTTTACATTCATAGTTTGTTTGTCTTTTTACTTTTTAAAATGATCAACTGCACATAACAACCTCTCGATCGTAAAGGACGTTGTGCAAAAAAGCTCCCGATAACTGCGTGCACCCAAGCACTTTGGTAAACAAACCCTCGTCGGAAACTCTCTCACATAGAAATGGTTTGTATATAACCATGTACGTACGAAGTAAAATTCTTTTTACGGCATAGTATCAATATTATAAAGTTTGAGTCAATCTTACGGTTAATTTATGTGCGCCGCGCATCCTACGTATTTACCAAACTTACATTCGAACTTTGAGCTTCGTTGTATACACGCGAACTCGTAAGGAGCCCCCAAAATGCAGTACGATATCATCGATGATAAAAAAAAAAACACCATTACTGCTCTACTCTCTCATCGCTCAGACAGTTTGTAAATAAAATTATAACCTGCTGCTCTATGTATACATGGCAAATCTCGCGAGCAAAAGTCATAACGTACATATACCATATCCCATATCCTATCCTGCACTGGAGATTGACTAGAGAACTTTTTATGCTATATTACGCGCCTCGACTAGCTTCTTCTTCTTCGTATAGCTCGTCGTAGCTCGTATACTTTTGGGATGAAGTTAATGACGTTTGAAATCCCGAGGCTCAATTTATTTTGTATACCTATATGTGCGTGCGCCTGCCTGCCTGGCATAGAAATGGAAAGCATGAAAACTATGGAAAGAGAATTCGCGCTCACGTATACGTGCCTATGTCTGTGTGTGTGTGTGTGCAAAACAGGACTTACGAGTGAGTGAGAGCAAGCCGTCGTCGTGTGTGCGCGAGAGCGAGTTTGTGTTAGAAAGTTAGAATAGGCAGAGCGAGGTGGAGGAGGAGGAGGTTTCCTGTCGTACGTACTAGACCTCTCTCTCTCTCTCACTCCGACTATCTCTCTCTCTGCATTCGCCCGCGCGCGAAATCGAGGTAATAAAGTCATGCGATCTCGACGCGGCATATATCGAGCCGCTGCCGCCGGTCGTCGTCGTCGTCGTCGTCGTCGTCGAGCGCGCAAATCGCAGGGCATAATAACGGATGCGGCTGTCTCGTATCATACACGCTCACGTGTGTGCCTTATATTGCTACTATATACTCGTGTGTGGGTATGGGTGTGTGCGAGTGAGGGTTCACGTGAGTGCATATAAGGGCACAGTAGAGCACAGCTCAGCTCGCAGTGCAACGATGCACTATATACTGTATACTACAGGTGAAAGAGGCAATCGCGCGCGCAGCCACTTATATGATTCGACGTCAATTTTGCCAGATGCCAGGGAGGATTATTACGGCCCTATACCTTAATTCCATCTTCGCACGGGTATTATAGTGTAGCAGTTTTGACGGCGCGCCACACACGGTAATTTGACTTTAGAACATTTTTTTTTCGATGCGGGGGAGGCTTCTTTAACGTTGTTTCTGAAACTTTCGTTGCTACTTTTGACGTTTTGGCTTTGCGCTTCTTTCGTATTTTGGTAAAATGCCATAATTATTAATTGGTCGCGCCTCTTGCGTTATCTTAAAATTTGTCGAGGATTATCTCTCGAAAAAAAGACTTCCCAGGACTGATGGTATTATTGATACTTGTGATGTTCCACCAGAGAAGGACCTAGGGCCTGCTAAGAGTCAATGAAAAACTCAATCGTAGGTTACTTTAAGCTTCCAACTTCGCGACCAACCACTAGGTGGCGCATCATGGCTAGGGTGGTCGCGCAAGTGGTAAGTCACCCACGTAGCTATCTCATCGTGGGCCAGTGCTGGGCCAGTACTGACACCAACGCTGTCAGTACTGGAATCATTGTTGGACCAGTACTGGTTCGATACTGGAATGATAACAGTAAATCAGTACTGGCAGCCAGTATTGGCCCACACTCTTCACAATCTTGGGCCAGTACTGGATACCAAAAAATATTTTTTTGATACTGGCTCGATAATGACACCTGATTTTGGGTCAGTACTGGCATAATACTGGCTGCCAGTACTGATTTATAGTTATCATTCCAGTATCCAGCCAGTACTGGACCAAGATGAAAAAAAAAACAGTACTGACATCCAATATTGTGCCAGTATTGGCCCGTGATAATCGTATTGGCGCTGCTTACGTGGGCACTTTTAAGGATACAAATAGCTGAACTACTTGTTCGAAATAAATTCAGAGCTTTTTATGTTAGATTAAAAAAAATTTGCTATTTTTAGATTACCGAGTGAACTCGAACAATCGCAGAATAGCTGTTACCCCAGCCTTCCATTCAAAAGAATTTTGAGTCTCATTCCCGACGCATCGTACGCATTTGCCATGTGCGGTCTGGCGTATAGCTTCGTGGCTAATTAAAAAATTCCACACAGTGCTGTAATATTTTTGATTACCCAAGAGAGACAGTGAGAAATGTCACAGCAGCAGCAGCAGCACAAACGTACATCGTGTCAAACGCAAAGGGTGTAAAAGATAAAGTCTCCGCGCGTCGCGTCTCCGATTATACCATTATAATAACGTGGTATTTCCCCTGAAGAAAATATTAATTTCATGTTTACACATTAAGAACTCAATTGGACGGCGCAGTTAATGTGGCGAAAAGTTTTCAAGGACTTTTAAGAGAGAAACCCACCCACGCCCGCCGTGCCGCGTGCAGCTAGTATATACCAATTAGGCAACTTGTCGAACTACTCGAAAAGAGAGCATGAGTATAAAATAAATTGAAGATCTATTAAGTGTTTGTTGACTCGCCTCTCTTGCTGCTGCACACTTGTTTAGAAGTTTAAAATCTTGCCCGCGTATACAGAGTTGTTATGCCACCCTTTCGAGGAGGAAGCAGGTAATTTGGAGCACTTTTAAGAAAAAAAAATATTTAAAGATAATCAGTTGGCGCGAGCCTGAATAGCACTTGATAACGTTAAGTGCCACGAGGTCAGCGTTGAAGAAAAAAACTCTTGCAAGCTGTTAACTCTACTTTATTATAAATAATTGTAAGCGTGTAATACAAGTGAGAATATTTCGTTACCTATAAAACATCCGACGCTTTTGCTTCAGCGCCTGCCAGATTTACATCCCTGCACGAAACTCCGAGGTGATATATCGACACTCGTACACGATCCTCCGGCATCATTGCGAAGCTTCAGTTTAACGCAGACATATTTCATGCTCGCAAACTGCATGTATATACGTAAAGTTTGCTCGGTTGCTTGCTTGCTTACTACGGGGGCTTATAATCGTGGGAGATCTATCTGCGCGAGTATCGTATCGAGTTCCAAAAGGCTCAAAAGATTTTTTTTGCACAGAAAACATCGTTATCTCTGCTTGCCTATCGAACTGGTGCAGAGATATTTCAGATATAGGTTTAGATTTCTCGTAGAAATGTTTACATTTCTACGAAATAAACTGTATCTCGATCTTGGAGTGTACTCGATGTCCTCGTACCGTTAAAACTTTAAAGTAATCGGTGAGACACACACACACACACACACACACCATTCAACGAGAATTTTATGATTCGTCAAATATAAATAATATGAATGTCTGCAACTGCAACTTTTCTTCTCCTACATATTGCTCAACATTTATTTGGTCGATGCGTATATAACTGCCGCGCCGAGTTGAAACAATTCAACTTAACATGCACAAAGCATGCCCCGCCGCAGCTGCGCATATATTCCATTATAAGTTTCGAATACTTTTCTAAGGCTTTTTCTCTCTCGTAGCAATAATTTTATATACGTTTCGCCTAAAAATTGTATGGAACTTTTCGCGAATTTCGAAACTCTTTCATTTTATTACGGTCATCGAATTCAGTTTACTTTTTGGATTTTAAAGTCGACCCAATGAGCAGTGAAATTCGTTGGTACACCTTTGAAAATTATCGACAAAAAGCCTTTGACTCTGTATGAATAGTATAAATAGTCATAGTATAATAGTATAAATCAGTCAAATCGAATTTCTTTACAATTTGATGTACATTTTTTATCATTTATTTCATAATTATTCTACATTCTTGCTTTTGTGTAAACGTTATTTTAAATATTTGTAATCATTTTGTAATGCTTGTGGCTTACGGCAACAAAAAGCCTTTCAGATAATATAATACATAGTTTAAAATGAATTTAATTTTAATCGGTTGCACATTCGATACGCAGCAGCGTAAAACTGAATTGGAGAGCCGTAATATAGATTACACGTACGTACGTCGGAAATAATTGAGAAGGATTGAAATACAGATACGTAAGAGAGCATAGAGAGAGAGAGAGAGCAGTCGAGTGAACCGTTGTTCGCGTAATTTAAGGATTACAAAACAAACCTGCTCTCGAGCGCGAGCGCGCGGGGGGTATATCAATGTTAATTATCTTAATGGAGTCATTTATCATGACAACCTTTTTTTTCTCTTTATAATACAACCAGGTCAATTGATTTACACGATTGATTAAATTTGTGTCGCACTCGATTGAGAGAGGCATGTTCGTCATTATACACGAAAGATTAGTTGAATAATTTTCACGTATACGCCAATGCAGCGAACGTAATTATTGCGTAATAATTATTATTTTTGCCTCGTACGCATATATAAATGACTGACAGCGAGGGGGTTATTGCGAGCAGCGCAGCGGGGGTGGCTGATATTATATCTCACCCCAAACCCCGGCTCTAGCATGAAATTATATTATTAATATAAAATAATTAAAGTAAATTAATGAAACGAAGAGTCGCGCTCGTGTAAATTTGCATAATGAAAAGTGCCTGGCTGTAAAAACGGAATTACTATATAATCTCTATCTCGGGCGAGGCAAAGAGAGAGAGAAAGAGAGAACGAAATGAGCGCAATAAGGAAGATACTCGAAGCACATAATATTCGCATAGAAATAGGAAATGATATCCTATATACGCTGGCGCTGCACAGCTAGGCGTAGCTGCAGTGGAGTGTTCGATTCGATGCGAATCAGGAGAGCTATGTATATATCTACATATGGGCGAAGGGGGTGGACGCAGGGATTGCGGTTTCACGCGCAGCTCTCTGCAGTCTGCACGTCGAATGAATTATATGCGCGGAAGTGCGAGTCGATTTACGGAATTGGTCAGCAGAGACGACGTCAGCCAACGAGGCGGCGGCGACGATCAGTGCTGTACATTTACACGACCACGCGCGAGCACATTCGTTCGGATAAATGTACGTAGGCTGGTAGCCATCACCTATAGCTGCACTGTAATGTATAAAGTGCGAGTTTCCAGCTTCTCGATTAGAAGTGCGGGTAATGACGTTATCAATAGTTACATCGTTATGGCAAGCGAAATATTATCGACACACACTGTCGGCTTCGACGACGGATGATGATTTTATATCCAGGCTCGCTCGCGGCCTCCTCTTGTCGTACACGCTCACATGTGCGTAGCTGTAGCTACATGTATGCGTATGTATGCGCTTACTCAACGTGTATCCGTGCGATCGATGCCGTGACGTTAAAGCACAACATAGCGGCAGTAGGCTCCTCTTCAGGCAGTGCAGCAGCAGCAGCAGCAGGCCACAGTTAGGGCCGGCTACCTTGGTTACGCTCATCGTGCTCGCCGCTGCCGCTACTGCTCTGTCCTTTTGCAATTGTGCGTATATACGTATGACCAAGGGGGGGGGGGGTAGCAATAATCATGTACCTTACGCATACACGTGCACACATGTACGCTTCGGCGAGCTTGTATACACACAGACGCTCCGTTTACGTATGGTATATATACTGCAGCTTTGGTGCGGCACACGATGCGTCGCGTTGTGTGCGTACGTATAACATACAGACGTATAAAGCCTAATCCGCGAAACGTTCGGGGATATGTGTGAACACGCGCGCGCTAACGCCCGAGCCATTATATTTGCGTCAACGTCTGTTTGTCATTGCCCCGGCTGTAGCAGTGGATACACATACACGTATTACGTATTATATATATGTATGTGTGTACGCGAGGAAGGAGACGCGATGAAAAGCAGCTCGCTCGCAGAGACATGTGCAGCAGCAACAGTGCCACATGTGTGCAGCCGCAGTAGCACGGAGTAGTTCGTGAAGCCGCGGCACGATATGCCGAACCGAAGCCGAGATATCCCCGTGCGCGTCTCTTATAACTTTCATTTAGACGATCACGTTTAAACAGATACATAATACAACATATTCCTAGTTTAAGTGATAATTTTGATTGATATAGGCTGTGATTTTTACCTTACCACTTGCAGATTTACTGAAAAATGAGTACTCGTCATCTAGAGGCGAAGAGTTAAAGTTGTATCGTATTTGAAGTGGCCGTATTCTGAACAAAATTTTTTGAAACAATGATATTGTGATTTTCAGATTATTCAAAATGCGCTTCGTATTTTTTTAAAAAAGAAAATTTTCATTTTTTGATCATTTTGCCATTATCAATATTGATAATTTCTACCACGATGGATGCAACCGCAACAGCTTACCATTTAACTTATATAATATCCCGAATTACTTATTTTCTATGTACCCACTGAAGTATAATTAACGCAATATTTTACAAAATACTTCACTTTCAATAATATCAACTTTACAAAATCCGAACAACGAAAAGTCTCGTACTGACGAGGATATAGACGCGAAAACCACGAGTGAGCCGCACGTTGATCACGATCCTAATTAACGAGGCTATAATTAATGCAAACTTACATTCATAACGAACCACTAATCAATCACACACATGTACTCACAATACGTTAATTATTTACATCGAGAAATTTTGTCAAAACTTACGGATGCCGCCTTAGTTTATAATAACGACATACTTTGAAATAAATTGCATATTCGAGTCAATTAGCTGCATCCATGGCCTCTATTTCACCATTTTAACCGTGAGAGCCACGAAGCGAACAATATTACCCTAACAATGATCTAGCGCCAGATGGTTAAGCTCATTACTACGTTTCTCTCGCTTTAGCTCGCGGATAAAAATGGCAAGAAGAAATGTCAATCGTTTTCATCATTTTTCCCCCTCGAAAGATGCTTTTCTCCGTTCGAGCTGTTATAATTGACTTTGTTTTGTGTATTCTATATTATACTTCTCGCTCGTATAAAAAACTCGCTTTCTTTGTTTAATTGAACGTTTTGTTTTCTATAAAAATTGAATTTGATATTTTTTTCCAATATTCGTAGAGAATGGAAAATATGAAGAGTTCTATGCAAACTATAATCATTATATACTTCCCTGCCACTCAGTTTGCACAAAACAAAACATTTTCGAAAAAACCTACATAGTATAAAAAACTAGGTACTTTCATTCGAGTCAATACGAAGTAGCAGCAGCAAAATAAAAAGAAGAAGAAAAAGAAAGAAAGGAGAATGACAAAGGAAATGGAAAATAATTTCCCTTATTCCCGTAAACGCGAAATGAAATATGCCGTCTTCGAAATCAAAACTGTAGCAGCAGCAAAGTACTTACTATACTGCTATACTGGTAGTAGTAGTGTTTCACGTTTCTCTCTTTCGTACTTGTATATAATGAAATGAAGTAAAACGCTGCGCCCTGCATATACCCCGATAAAAACGAAGCGAAACGAGCTGTCACGAGGAGAGATCGCGAAGTTGCGCTGCTGCTGCGCGCCCCAATTATAATACGAAAATACGCGATGGAGCGTGAAAATATGAAAAAAAGGCGAAGCCAGCTAGAGAGCTATATAATCTTAAGAAAACGCGCCAGACAAGTGGTGTCATGGCTGTTTTAAAATACAGAACAAAATTACTCAAGACTTCGGGCGGAGGGGGGAGGGGGCGGAAAATGAAGCTAAGGAGCAGCAGCGCAGCACACAGCTCTAGCTAGCTGGCTCTTGCCCGGAAGTTGGAAAACACAAAATATTGTTGAGAATATGAAACTTAATAAAGTGTGCACTGCGTTGCAGCTGCCAGGGCGCTCATGCTGGCGGCGCCAGTGGCGAACTTGCTAATACACACCTCTGCGCGAGAGAAAAGTTATATCAAGGTATTGGGTAGTGAGCTGCAGAACCTCTACTTTCTCTCTCTCTTTCTCTCTCTCTCTATCTTGTGCTGCTGCTGCTGCATGACGCGCTCGTTAAGTCAACGTTTGCTGACGACGACTTTGATTTCTCCCCCCGTTCTTCATTCTCTATCTCGACGCTCGCGTGCGAGAAGGAAGCTTTCTATTTTCACCCTTATCTCTTTATCTTTCCCAACGCGCTCGGCGTTTCGGTTCGTTATACGTATATAGTAGATATTCCGCTGCGCCATTGGGAGGAGGGTGGTTGACTTGGGCAGAAGAAGAGTCTCATACCGAGTCGAGCTCCAGCTGTACGCTTCATCTTCCTCTCTGCGCTGTGTTCGTGTGTAATGCCTCGTGCGCTTTGCTCTACTACTCGTTAATTGCAGTCTAAAGTCATTACTGGCACACGGGGGTCGAGCTGCTGCTGCTACTGCTGCTTTTCTTGGACTCTCTTCTCTCTTTCTCAACGTCGATTAAATCAGTAAATATTTGCTCCACCCCCCTCTTATCCATCAGTTATGCATCGGGATTAATCTCGATCAAATTTTTGCCAGATTAAAAAGTAATACCTTTCTAGAGAGTTCTGCAAAAAATTGCTCAACGCAACGCAACGTGAAACGTAGAACGAAAAAAAAAAAATTATGTACATATTTCAAGCACGTCACTGCAGCGTATCCCCTTAATACATGAGTATGTCAAAAAGTTGTTAATCCTACCGACTTTGCAAAGTCCACAGCTTAACTGAACTTGTTCCGCTGGCTTTCTCTCTCTCTCTATCTCGCTCTCTGCGCTGTGCTGTATAAATGTACTTACAATAACTCATGTTGTCTGCTAATGAAATATAAGTGAATTTTTTACGGAAAATAATTCTTTTCTACGTTATAAAGCTTTGCATTTTTTAAAAGGTAAATATTTTAAATGTAAAAAAGTATAAGGTTGTGCAAGATAATTAGTTCTATTATAGGTATTCTATGATCTGCGAGGCTGTTAAAAAAGATATCGCACTTCCGAAGCCGATGAATCAAAAATCAGATTCGCGAAACGATACAAGTAGTGCTGCTGCGCCGCCGTATATTTTATATATTATTACCTGTCCGTGAAAGGGGACTTTCAGCTTTTTTTACCTCTCCACCACCACCACCACCCCATGTGCCATTACATAAAATACGAGATCTCTTTCAGCTTCTCTCCTCTCTCCTTCTTTTCAGCGTTTCTCGCTCGATCTTCGATCTTTGTTTGCCTGCTCGGGAGAACTCGTTCGTTTTAATACGGCCCCGCGCCGCCGCCGCCGAGCAGCTATATATTTCATCCTTTCTCTCTATTTCGCTCTGTCTCTTCTCTCTTCTTTGTGCAGATAAGGAAAATTTCGTTGTTTCAGCGAGTGCGCGCGCGGATCTCTACTACTGCTGGCTGCGTATAAGACCCGAGCGCGATAAATGTACGTGTGTGCTCGAGGTTAAAGATATATATTCATATATGCCTGCACCCACACACACACGTACATAGGTCGTTCGTAATTTTTCATTCGCAGTACTTCGCACCCCCAAGCAGCAGCACGACTTTCTTGCACTCTCAGACTCATAAATCCGATTATCTCGGTCTCTCCTCTCCACGCGTGCAGCGGCACGACTTTAAAGCACGAAAAATTCTCTCCCACACCTCCTCTCCCAAAACCTCTGCTGCTGCGTATGTATACTATATAAAGGTGTACCTTAAAAGAAGAATCCTGATGCGGACGTGTATATATGCAAGCAGTGCAGCGCAGCGTTTTAAAAACTTGGGGGTAGATAGGTAGTCGGTACGATAAATACATACACCACCCACACACTGCAAGTTTCCCTATGACGGTGGTGGCTGCTGCTGCGTTGCATAGCAGAAGCGTGTCACGTTTCGAAGGCAACTTATAATTGACCAAACGTTTGCCTCTGACAGCGAGGCCATGTCTGCTGCTGCTGCTGCTGCTGCATGTCCAGTATAGCTGCAGCTAGAGCTCTATAATACTAGTCAATTTTTTGCCGTCGTCGAGTCGCTGCCGACCGTGCCGTGAATGTTGAATTTGCCGAGCGCGGACTCCTATACAAAGCGTTATACCGTACGTTCGTAGCCATGGCTTGGATGTGTTGAAATCCAGGCGTATCTGTGCTTGCGATGGTCTACGAGTATAAAAATGTGTGTCGCCGAGTACTTTCAATTCTCGACTGATTTTGAACTCGACTTCGTATTTTTTAAAGGGGTCGAAATATTATGAATTTTTCTTCAATAACAGAGTTATTCAAATTTTCATGGCAATTAATGATTTTTCACCTTCATTTATTATTTGAACACTGACATTTTTTTAATTGCGTTGGTTTTCAGTAAAATTCAAAACAATCAAGTTCTAAAAATGAAGTTCTAATTGAAGTAAGTGATATTTGAATTTTTTCGAGGTATTTTTACGTGAAATCTTTTTAAATTTTGTATCAGTAGTAATTTATTTTTTGACATGAAATAAAAAAAAATCGTCATAATGCAATCACACTTTTGGTTGAAGATTAAGAAGATCCAATCGCAATCGAAGTCAGCATCTACCGTTAGATGGCGAGTACCTTTATCTGTAAATTTTCAAGTGGCAAAGTAAACATTATTGTATAAGTACAAGCAAAATTGTTTTCGACGATCATCGATATCGAATAATTATTGATTTTACACTGATCAATATTCTACAATTCGACTCGTATTGTTACAAGATTTCCCGCAATCAAAGGTATCATATTTAATTGTGAACTTTTTAGTACCATCAATAGATGGAGTATTGTAAAGTCGCAAGTGGCAAAAATATTTTCGATTTATATATAGGTATGAAATACCGTCATTACTATACAAAAACTTATTGTAATGTGAATCCATTGAGTACTTTAAATGTTTGAATTCAACTGACTGCCCAATATCAACCACCAATGTCTTGTCGGATGAAGTCATTGCAAATTGTTGTCTGAAGTATCGAAAGAATGCTCTGACATAAGACACTGTTTGAATGAAAATTATTTTTCGAGTCGTTGTGGAATTGATGGACTGTCTGGGTGAATTCCTGAATTTTCCTGGTAGCTTTGCTTGAACCTAGACGATGAATATCTTACAAATATATTTGGTTCTCTCCTGGACCGAATGCAGCTTAGATTCGGCGAGAAAAATATTTGTAGGTGTACTTGGTCGGTACCCGAGGACATACCGAATCGCAGCGAATTAATAAACTTTTTAAAGCTTGATTAGATATCGATTGTCCTACGGAATGTACAATAAGCAGCCATAGTCTATAATAGGTAACTCTTTTACTATACGATGAGGGTCTCAGGGTGCGGGCAACACCAAAATATTTTAATTTGTCGACTTCGTTCTAAAAATAAATAAATTTTCATGCAAAAATGAATGTTAGAACGTGAAGGTGGAAAAAAAGTTTTAAGTTGAATCGCGAAAATCGCCATTTTTCGAAAGTTCAGCGAGAGAGAGCGCCGTCAAGTTCAGGATTTCTTTTCAATTCCACTAACAGATGGAGTATTGTGAACTCGCGTCAAAAAAATGTCCGATTAGCATATAATGTTCTTGCGTACCATTGTTGTGCCAATTGTAACGCATTTTAAATTGCGTATGTAATACAGTGGCGAATGTATATTTTCGCATCGATGGAATTCATATTTGATCGTACTCGTATAATTACACGTAGAATTGTATAGCATAAATCTTACAAAGGTATCCTCGGCACGATGTAACTCGCAGAAGTACAATAAAGTATTTTCCTTAAATGATCTATAAATCGGACGGAATTTTCAAATTCGCTTTAAGTAAGTTTTGTAGTTGTGCGCCGCGGCGCGAATCGTCCGGAGCGCTCGAACGTCTGAAACGCCAGTTATTTACTGCACTTTAAATATACGCTTTTACCCACGCTCGCACACTCAAACACACAGATAAATATATGCGTTATAGAGAGAGAGCGCGCGCGAGGTGTGCACGGCGCAGAGCAATGTGAGGTACTGCGCCCCCGGGAATCCAAAGATACCGCGCGGCGCGTTATGTTTTCCTCCTGCGAGCGGCTGCAGGAATGTGTGATTTATGGATCGCATCAGGCCCTAAATGCATCCGAACCCCCGCCCCCCTCTTGCGCAACCGAAATCATCGACGCATCGAGGGAAAACTTTTTATAGAATTCCTCCCGATTTTTTCCTTATTGCGAAACGTATACTCTGCGTCTTTTCACGACGCGCTTATTTATAACCCTGTGTAATGATTTATATATAGAGTCGATGTTTATCGCCCGTCACGTCTGTACATCTGCATTGATATAATAATTAAATCACAATTAAACTCGTTATTCGGATCCCGACATTCGGAACGACAGGAAGGAATCAATGTTTCAAACTTGTAACGTAATCAGGCAGGTAACATAAAATAATACATCTGTTATGTACGGTAAATTTTTCGCGCAGCATAACGCAATCGAGTGCCAACTAACTCTCGTTCCGAGCTCGGATTAAAAAAAGAGAGAGAGAGAGAGAGAGACGTGGATCGACCGAAAAGAGAGAAATAGAAAAAAAATAAAATATGACGCGCACAAAACGTTGCCTCGACTCGACGTGCGAGCAACGTAGCCAGTATAGTGACGTTTCGGGGCCGTTAAAAATGATCGTTTCGATTCTCTCTCTCTCCTTTCCTTTTTCTTTCCCCATGTATACATACAGGTATATATGGGTCGTACCGCGTCAACCCCCCCTCGACACACAATACAAACCTAATAATGATATATGATTTGAGTATAAAAGTCTTATAGGAGTACTTTGGAGAATGAACAGTCCGGAAAACTTTTTTTTTTGCTTTACCTCTAAGTGACAACCTGATAGATTTGCGGAGGTTTTGCAGTAGAATTTTCGATTTCTAAGTATTTATTGAACGATTGCTTAGACATTCGGAACAAATTATTTAAAAATTGATTTGAAGAAATGCTTAGCAAAGCTAATGACCAAAAAGTACTCATTTAAAATGTTCCAAAATGCATTGACATTAATTGCGTTTTTCTCTTAAAATTATGATAGATAAACAAAGCGCCTGTAAAATGAACTTAAAATCACAATTAAATTGTTCAAAAAAATTTACTCATTTTCAACCACTTTGAGTTCCACAATCTCACTTCGATCCTTCGCCACTAGATGGTGACTACCTTCATTTGTAAATCTGCAAGTGGTAAAGTACAAATAATTGTATAAATCAAATAAACGTAATCCAGATTGATTCTAAATTTATTTTTAAATTATGTTAACGTAAATGTGTTTAAAATCAAATCAAAGAATTCAATTAAATGTGATATTATTATTAAAATATTAAGAAAAATTGTTAAAAGTGGATTTAAATTGCACGAGCTTTATATAGTAAAGGAAGCATATTAAAGAAGTTGGAAGTTTATCAAATAGCAAAAAAAACGAACTGCTATATTCATTAGTTGTGATTATTTTTTATTCAAACCCCTCGAAACCAGGGTATATCATTTGTACAACGACAGACACATTGAGCTTGTACCCTGTCTGCATCATCTCTCGGCCATCTCTAGATCCGACGCGGTTGACGCGACACCGCCCATATATACGCCGACTGCCATCGCGCACTCGTACATACGTATGTAGCAGCAGCCGAGCACGTAGTAGACACAAGGCGCGCACGGGGGTATACGAGGAAGGCAGCAGTAGCAGCGGTAGCAGAGCTTTCGGTGCTTGCAGCGTCGGCTGGAGAATATATAAGCGATAAAATCGGCAGGTACCGGGTGACTCTCGTAACGAGAGTCTCTCGTGTTCAGCCGAGAGAGTTAACGACCCTAGACACGCGACGTTTTGTAAAATTCAACACCACCACCACCGCCGCCGCCACTGCCACCTCCACTGCTGTATGGTACCCCCCTCGCCAACACCCCCGACGAGATTGATAACTCTGCTAGCTGCTGCTGCTGCTGCTGTTGCTGCTGCTATTGCCATATACAGTAGTGCACACATGCAGATACATGAGCAAATCAAAATGACGCTTAATGGTTCTCTAATAAACATACGTATGTGCATGAATATACGCGAGTATACGCGAGCTTGAGCGCGCGGCGCAACCGAGCTAATGTACATGTAGGTCGTATTTGTGACACGTGGCAGGCAGCAGCAGCAGCAGCAGCTAGCTCACGCGGATATAACGTGCGTGTATGTTTTCCCTTTACCCCCGGTTTGTGTGTATATACACGTGGAGGAGGTTATTTATGCATTTGATCGAATTGCTCCCGAAATTTTGGGCATCTCTCTCTCTCTCTCTCGACATAAATTTAATGATCCCCTTTTGTTGAAACACGTGTGTTGCAATGTGTCGCAGCAGCAGCAGCAGCAGTTGAGCTTGCAGCACGAAACGCATACACGAGCTTTTTACTCTCGTGACAATTTTAGGGGTTGTAAAAGCAAAATACACACACACGTACTACTTCCGTATATGACACGGCATTACGTTCACTTTTTTACTCCCTCCCTGTCTGCAAAATATAAGTGTATTATTACAACGAGAGAGAGAGAAAAAGAGACTATTTGCCTCCGTGATGAACAGCCCGGCTCTCACCAAACGACCTATTCCAGATAAAGGTCCATAATTTATTTTTCCTGTGTGAGCTGAGCTATACGTATAACGCAGTGAGCTTCGTCATGCGCGCGCGGACCGGATTAATGGTGTGCCCGAAGAACTCTCGGGCTAATATTATCGTCATTTTTCAACTTTCGTGTCAATCCTCCCCCTCCCCCTCTTTTCTCTCATACTTACAAACAAAGAGCTCCGTCACACTCTGCAATTTTTTTCTTCTTTCTTTTTTTCTTTTTTTTTGCAAGATTTGCGTATATAGCCACCTCGTTATATACGTTCTTATATTGTATAACGAACACTTATTTACTAGGACACATACGATGCACGACTTTTTATGTGCATAATGTACGTCGAAGCCACGTTTGACGCGTTGTAATCGATATATACCGCGGGTGGTAGAAAACGCGCGGGAAAAATAGGATGAACGATATCGTAGCTTAGCGCGACATAATGCATACACTCACACACACATGTACACGGTATACAAATATAAAATAATATAGGTTGCATACGGAGAGCGAACGAGCGAGGGAGGTGGAGGTATGACCCGCTTATTTATACTAAACGGTACGACGATGACAGAGCTTCAAGAGCATAAGAGAGTTTTTTCTCCTCGAGTCTCTCTCTCTCTCGTTGTCTCTGTCTCTCCTTTAGCTCGATTACTCTCTCTCTCTCTCTCTCTCTCTCTCTCTCGCTCTCTCTCTCTCTCTCTCACGCTCGTGCTACAAAACTTTGTACTTCTTTCGTCACTACTACTTTCTTTTTATCACGTGCTCAGCGACTTTTAAAATGATATTTTACTTGCCGACGACGAGAGCAAGACAACTCGACGAGCCGAGGGCAAAAAATCATGCGCGAAATTCGTATTACATTCGTTTTCTGTATTATATATTCGAATGTGTATATATAAACAAAATAAGAAAATAAGAGCAGTAAAAAAATAAACAATTTTGCGCCCGCTGTAAACTGTGCGATACGTATATATGGGACATGAACTCGAGCTCGCAAGCTCGAAGCTTTTTATTAAAGGAAAAAAAAAACGGAAAATGCGAATAATTTCGTGAAACTTTCGTTCACCCTGCCCGTATTCGGAAAGACAGAGCTAGCGAGCGAGCGAGAGACGATATTGAGTCGCATGTGCATGACAAAAACGAAGGAGGGAAATGCTTATACGCACACGACGAAAACCAAAGGGATAACTTTAATACTTGATTTCTAAATGATTACCTGCACTGCTTTTTCTCGTGATATAGCTGTATCAGCGAGAAGAATAAGAACTGTCTGCGAAGAGGAGACGGCTTTATGACGTTGAAAATATGTATATAATGAAAATTTCCTCCTCTTTCTCTCTCTCTCTCCTCCTGCTGTATATAGCTTTGCCTCTCGCGAGCGTTTATTTCATTAACAATGCTCTGCTGTGCAGTGCAAGAGAAGAGAGAGAAAGAAAAGCTGCAGCAGCAGCAGCAGAGAAGGCCAAAGGAGAGCAGCAGTAACCTAATAACCTTGTGTGGCACGTCACGTATAAAAGTCTAAACTTTGTTATAACGCTCGTGTACGCCCTGCAAGCAGTTACTTATCTTATCTTTTTCTCTGACGTCTCTCTTGCCCTGTCTGTCTCTCTCTCTCTCCCTCTCTCTCTCTCTCTCTCCAATTATCTAATACATAGACAATGACCTTAAACGAACCTACACTGGGAAATCTGCAAGTCGTCGTCTTTTCCTCCCTTACTTTTTATTTTTTTACTTCTATGTGCACCTTTGTGTATGTATGTGTTTGAACACATGAGCGTATGTGTATGTGTGTGTGCACCGAAGAGCTTGCAAGTTCCTTAAGCCTTTTGTTGGCCATCGCTGGCTTGGTGATTCGTCATTGTCATAACGTCTTTTGCTATAGAGAGAGAGAAGCTTCTCTCTCTCTCTCTCTCTCTCCCCCTAGAGAAAGGAGCCTCGAGAAGGATGAGGGTGCACCTAGCGAACAGAGAAATTCCAGCGAACCGCTCAGTCGTTAATAATATTGGAATGCGAATTTCAGCTACTATTTGAATTATATACCATCTCTCTGAACCGATGAGTTCAGAGCTTTTGGTCTGTGTGTGCCTACGTCGTACATTGTCCTCTTTCTAGATCGCTTCTTTCTTTGGCCGACGGTGATATGCTGCCCCCGGCCCCTTACATAACGTTTGCTCATTCATCATTATATATCTTGTCCAAAGGGCAGCTACGATAGTTCCTTGCCTCCTCCCTCTCGTGTATGTGTGTGTAACTACTTAATTACACGCACAAACTGTCGTAAATAGAAAGCCTATCTCAAGAGAGAAAAGTTCTTATGGTCAAGCCGAGCCAGCAAAACTTTGATTAAAAATTCCTGATTCATTGTTGTAAGAATGTGTGTGGGCAGCAGCAGCAGCAGCAGCAGTAGCCGAGGCAGCTCTCTTTTGAAGAGAATCGATATATTGTTCGCGCTGACAAAAAAGGGAACAATTTTTTTATCCGTCATCCGCGATTTTCCCCCGAATTCCTTCGTTTTCTTCGCACAAATCGGATACCCTCCACCTGTGTATGGGTCTAGCGTCATATCTGCTTTCGGAATTTCGAAACTCCTACAGGGTCTCGATTTTCTATACCTTTCTTTGCACACGAATTCCCATGAATTAGAAATTTCAATATGAGTCAGTTTCTCGATTGTGTGTGTGTGTGTGTTATACATGCGTACTATACGTACGCTCCCTTTATATACATAGATTGCTTATATAGCAAATTGACCGGAGAATATCGCTGCTCTCGCGGAAGTTTTAATTGGACATTTATTCTCCATGTTGACTATTTGCTGCTGCTGCTGCTGCTCTTTCAATCCACCAGACATCGATTCAACTTGACCGAATTTATATAGGCATCGATGAATCGTATGAATGACTAGACAGCAGGCAGGAGGCCTTTCCCAAACGTTTTACAACCAATATTCAAAGTTTCGCCCTCCCGAAAGTTTAATTTTCTTTCAATAACAATGAAGAAATTTTGCCCCCCCCCCCCTCCCCCGTGCCCCTTTCATATAGAATGCGAAAAGATAAATGTTCGCCGGGTTCGAGAGAGGAGAGATTTATGTCAAAAATCTGGCCGAGGCGCGCGCGCGAGAGCAAATACGGCGCGGTGCTCACTGGAATTAGCCTGTCTTCGAGAGGAGGGTCTTTGCGCAATAAATCATAAAATTTTGATTCGTTATATTAACGAAATAGTAAATCAATCAACGTTTTGAAGAAATTTCAGCAGTAGCAGCAACAGTGACGATTCGAATTAATTCTAAAAATTTATATTGGAAATTCGTGTATACTTTATTATTTCGTTTCTCTCGTCGATTAGAGAGAGAGAGAGAGAGAGAGAGAGAAACATATTTTTTTGAGTAGCTGCTTATCGAGTTGCCAAGTTTTTAATTAAAAACCATCAAGAACAAGGAGGCGTTGATTATATGGGCTATTCCACAACAGGTGTTGCAGGCCCAAAAAATGAAGTTGAAAGTAATCATTTACTCTTCAAGAACGCAATGAAAAATGAAAATCCTGAAGGGCACAGCCCCCTAGGTCCAACCCTTATGGATCTACAGGGGCTCAAAGTTGGATTTTCATGGTATGAGGATATTCTGCTTCTTACTCTGCTTTTCTGGGGGGACATAAGAAAAAATTTTTAAACCATGTTTTTTCATGTAAAATTTGATGTAGAATTCAAATCTGTACTCAGATGAGACATTAATAACCTCAAAACCCCTTGAAATAGAAAGTATGGTGTAATAGGACATAAATGTCAAAAAAAAAATATGTTCGTATACCTCAAATCAGCCCATATTGTAATATGTTCATCGATACACCAAAATACAACTTCTGATAAAGTTTGGTAACTGAGTCTCCATTACAGATCATTGTGAAGCTTTTGAAAGGCCAAAAAACATGGTTTTTTCCTCATTTTCCATGTTTTTTGGCCTTTCAAAAGCTTCACAATGATCTGTAATGAAGACTCAGTTACCAAACTTTATCAGAAGTTGTATTTTGGTGTATCGATGAACATATTACAATATGGGCTGATTTGAGGTATACGAACATATTTTTTTTTTGACATTTATGTCCTATTATACCATACTTTCTATTTCAAGGGGTTTTGAGCTTATTAATGTCTCATCTGAGTATAGATTTGAATTCTACATCAAATTTTACATGAAAAAACATGGTTTAAAAATTTTTTCTTATGTCCACCCAGAAAAGCAGAGTAAGAAGCAGAATATCCTCATACCATGAAAATCCAACTTTGAGCCCCTGTAGATCCATAAGGGTTGGACCTAGGGGGCTGTGGTGTTCAGGATTTTCATTTTTCATAGTGTTCTTGAAGAGTAAATGGTTACTTTCAACTTCATTTTTTGGGCTTGCAACACCTGTTGTGGAATAGCCCATATACATACCTAATTATTATTATTATTATTATATAACTTCAACTCTTTTTGATTCCCCCCCGAGAGAGCGATATATAGAAGGGAGGATAAGTCGATTAAGTTTTAGGAACGCAAAAATGATCGTCGAGGCCATTTCAAATAGAAGTTCATTAAAGGTCGTTAAAGACACGTTTTCTCTTCCTTCTTCTCTCCACTGCTCTCCTTCTTCTCTCTCTCTCTCTCTCTCTCTGCCTCGTGCTAGAGCGTGAAGTGTACTCTTCGTCTAGTGCTCGCCCTTTTTTTACAACGTTTTTGCTTGCTTTTTCGACTATACATAAACCGAGCGCGGCGTGCAGGCAGCAAACTCTCTCTCTCTCTCTCTTCCTCTCTCGCCTCCTTTCGTCGAGCAAACAAAAACGCTCCCTACAATGTTTACTAGATGTTTCAATTGGAAAAAGAAATTGGAAAAGTTTTCTCTTATTCTATCTATCTCTCTCGCTCTCTTTCTCGCACTTCCTCTGCCTCTCTCCCTCTCCTCGAGTTACGCGCGGCTTAGGACTTGCTTGGGTTTGCTCTCACGCTACTAGTGAAGAGTGCGAGAAAAATAGAAAGATTATGGGTGAAAGAGATAAACGAAGATAAGCGGAGGGGAGGGTGAGAGGCTTAAGATGTGCCTGGCGCTGCAACAGAGAGAAAAAAAAAGTGGGACAAGAAGACCCCGGATACCAGTTGTTCAGTAGCAGCAGCAACGAGTTAGCACCGCGCGCGAGTAAAAAAAAGCTGTAAAAAAAAAGGAAAGAAGGAAAACGACGACGACGACGACGACGAGGCTCGCAAAGAAAGCCACAGAAAGCAGAGCAAACAAACAAAAAAAAATACATGAAAACGCGCATTCGGTGATTGACGTTCTGTAACTTTTTCGCCTTACAGCGCGCTTGAAATATCCTCGCGCGCGTTATCTTGGCAAGCGGCGAGGGCGTGAGAGGTGACTTACCTTTTTTCGCACCTCGTCTCCTTTTTTTTTTATATACGTGTCCACGCGCGTTTGTACAATTGATTGGTGTTAACAGAAAAAGCATCACGCCAGGCGAGTCTTCCGAATCAAGTGTTTCTGTCTTTTTTTGCTTTTGGCCGCGCAATGAAAAAGAGATTTTTATTACGCAGCTCTCATAGTACATATCCGGTGGTGCCACACTCGCTCGTCGTCCTTTTGGGTAGATATTCGAGTCTTTTTCTACAAAGTTGCTTTGCCTAAATTCTCTTTATTGCCGCCTAGCGCGTACCCAAAATAAACATGCGGCCAAAATACCCGTGGTCTCCGTTTTATACCCTTGCGCAGCGATTGCATACGTTAATGCTTCCCCCTCACCCCCTTTTCTCTCTGTTTCTTTTCCTTTACGGTATATTTTATGCAAATTTTTTGCTTTCTCTCTCTCTCTCTCTCTCTCATGCTGCGTACATTGGATAAACTTTCGTGTGGCATAGCAGCAGCAGCAGCGCAGGAGGCAAAAGAGGAGGAGGACAGAGAGAGAGAGAGAGAAAGAAGGAGATGTAGACAAGCGCGAACTGTTTGAATGTAATTGAATATTCAGGAAAAATCAACAGGACTCCCTGAACGTGAAAAGTTTATTCTCTGATAGTGTCGTATGCCACAGAGAGTCGGTGGCGGCCGATAGTATAGTTAGTAGTCTCTGACGTATTTCCGAACTGAGCGAACTCGAGCTTGTGCCGTCAAACGGTCAATTTTTTTTGCCTTTATCATTCTGTACATTGACCCCACGCGAATCAGGTGCGATGATAAGAAGCAAATTTTCAGATGTTCTCCGATGTGCAAACTTTTAAAACTTTCGTGCGATTGCTGCCTGTTGAAACAACATTAAACGACACTAGTTTTGCTCGATTTAACCGTTTTAGTCCGTCCATTGTGTTTACTTTTATGAATCAATCTTAGTTATTTGATTAGTTAAAACTATAATTGGCATATTTTTATCATTGATTAAACTAGCTTTTTCATTTTACGAACTTGAAAAAAATACTTTTCTATTTCGAAATAATCAATTTTTAAATAAGATACGAGCAACATTTTGAACAATTGTAATAAAAAGACTTCATTTTTAAAAATAATTTTGTTCTTTAAAGCTTCACGTTGAAAGTATTCTGAAAAATTACTTTTACTCTCTAAAAAAGGGTGTGGATGTAAAGTGATAGGTGGTTCTGAAAATTAATTTTTCATGCGCTCTGCTTCGGATGAGCTGAATTGTCAATACTTACACAGCTTTATTAACAACTATTTATGCTGTATAATTTTCTGTGTGTGAAGTTTAAAGACAATTTTTACTTTAAGGCAAAAATTTTCTACCAGTATTACCCGTAAAGAGTTGGCACTTGGAAAATATTGTTTATATTTTAGTTCGTATAGGAAAAGTGAGAAGGAAAATTTTCACAATGACGACAAAAGAAATCACAGTTTGAAATACTTTATTGTTGTTTACAAAATTTATAAGTATTTATGTGAAAGGTTTTTCGACATGTCGTTGTGTAATAAAGTGATTGTGGAAGTCTTCACTGCGCCTAAAAGTTTCTGGATACATTTCACATTTCTAGCGTTGGTTCCGATTGTGTACTAAATTTATGTGCTTACTAAGATTACTATTTTGTCCAAATAATTTATGACAAACATCACATTCAAAGGGTTTGCTACGATTATGTACTGTATTTACGTGTATATTGAGGCTACTCTTTTTTCCGAATGATTTGTGACAAATTTCACATTCGATGTGCTCGCTTCGATGATGTTTCGTCAATATGCTTCTACTTTATCATTCAAATAATTTGTCTGAATTTGGTTATCTTCATACATTATAGGTAGACAACTTTGATACTCAGATTTACAATTTTCCATCGATTCAGACTTCAATTCAAATTTAACATCTTTGCACTCAAAGTCAATAGATATATTTTCATTCGTGTCATTGGTCTTATTAACATTTTCTATTTTCACGATAGGTAGGCAACTTTTATACTCGGTTTTGCATTTGGTTGTCGGTAGAGGCAGCAGTTCGAGTTTAACATTTTTGCACTCAAATTATACAGGAATATTTTCATCCAATTTTTCGTTTAACGCAACAGCATCATTCTCTAGTTTTACCTAAAATGAAAATTGTGTTATAGTTTTGAATAGTGAAAAAAACAGAACATAATTAAAAATCATTGAACTCACGGATGATTTAAAAAACGAGAATGTTTCAAAGTTTGCTGCAGCTTCCACCGAATCGAAATTTCCATTGTCGCATGCATCTGGCCTATCATCGTCCGGTTCTTTCTTCATACTACAATCAGATTAAAACAATCAAACTACACGAAGCGGTCGCTTAAAAAAATCATACCTGACTGTATCCTCTTTGCTTTCCTTGATTCGCTTGATTATAATAGATAATTATAATGAATTTTCACTATTACTCCGAGTATTCATTCGAGGTTATGTGGCTCGAGCAGCCTACAACACTATACTCCGATTTAACCAATTTGTAAACACTGGCTCACAGCAGGAATTTAGCTCTCCGCTACTCGTACATTAGCGAGGTGAACCCGTGAGAGCTCCTTTGGCGATACTTTCCCCCTCTACCGTCGACAGGTCATACGCAGTATTGTAATGCGACACTCATGAGCACTCGCGTATCATTGAAACGACACCGAAATGATAATACAAATTTGAATCATACACGTGTTTAGCTCGAAGAAGATTTGAAATTTCAGTTAAATTTAAATTCATTTTCAAAGTATAGCTTTTAAAATATGCAACAAATTTTAACGTTTTTATTCTTCTAAAAAAGTCAAAGAAACAAAAGAGTCTTAGTTTTAATCGTTTTCGAACCTATTCACAGAACTTCATCATGAAGAAAGCCATCGGCGAATCCGAGCAGCCACATCGAGCTATTTTATATTTTGATTTTAATACTCGGAGATTTATCGCAATCGTTCTAACCCATTTACCCTTTCTCGCAATTATTTCCCCATCGGGACGTGAATCGTTGGGTGAAAAATCTCCTTATTCCGAGCACCATAAAAATCTATAAAGAATAGCGAAATGATAATATATTTCAACTAAACTTTTGTCGCGTGCTCGATAGCGCACTTTCGTACTGTAAATCAAAGCGATCCAAAAATGAATTACATACCCGCTCGTGCGGCTTTATATATCTACTTCCTGTGTGTCTGCAAATATAACGTTCCATTCGATCTTCGTATATACCGCATTCGAGGATCGATTACATTGACGAATATAAGATCAAATGATATATTCGCGCAATGAATGGCAAGCTAAAATTGTATGACCCGCGCGAGGCCAAATTACTTATAATTTGAATCCAGAGTTGAACCAGAGGCGGATTAAAGAAGCTCAACGCTTCGCGCGCGACGTATAATTCGAGAAAATTTTTGAACCGAAATGTCACGCGACCCCCTTTTTGCCCATTATATACCTCGCGAATAAAAAAAAAAATAAATAAAAAAGCAGCAGCAAAAAAAAAGATATATAAAATCATGAAAGTTCCTCAAAGTATTATTGTTTTTAAGCATCTAGCGCGCACTGTATACGGGCAGCACGGACTACGTAGCAGAGACAAAATGTTATATATAAAAAGCGCAAAATTATTGAAGTCGCAAATCTGCACTGCGAGATTGTATGAGTTTGCTGCGTACACACACGTAAATATATATATATTTAAACTCATAATCGGAGCCTCGGATTTATGCCTCTGCCTGCTGGTGCTGCCATACCACTGCTGCAGCTGTGTAGCTTGCATTGCTTTTCGCGAAATATGGAGCGAAGCTTTTGTATATACGCATTCGAGCTGGCGCCTTTGAAATTCAATTGACAGCCCACAATCGTTATGTACGCGATATATTCTAGGGTTGTGTGTATATATACGAATGTACTCGTGTGTATACGCGTGCACTCGGTATATATGCAGAAAGCCGCCCCCGAGTAGTAAAGAGTATACAAGGGAGAGAGAGAGAAAAACAGCGAAAGGGAGAAAGGTGGCAGGCGAAGTAGAAAAGGCAGCCAACAGAGAGAGAGAGGAGGTGTGCAGGGAGGAGAGAGCGAGAGTTTTACATATAAAAACACAGCACGTTCTTCTTTCCCTCTGGGCGCCGCTTCGCGCCTCGCGCGCGCTCCAGCTTTGTAGCTTCTCAATAGCGCAGTCATAGTTATCTCTCGGCAAAAGAGAGAGAGAGAGAGAGAGAGAGAGAGAGAGAGAGAGAGAGAAGAATTTCAAAAGAACGCGATAATTTAACAAGATTAACGGGACACTGAGCAAAGTTGCCGCCGCCGCTGCTGCCATGGCAACTGCTGCTGCTGCTGCTGCAGCTGTAAGTATGCGGGAACAATAAGTCAGTAGTAAAAAAAAAAAAAAAGAAACTTCAACTTCCGGATTCTTTGGCCAATTTGACGAAAAATGCCGCCGCCACCGCCAAACCATTCGAATGGTAGCAGCGGTGGCAACGAGAATAATGACCCGAATCGCATAGAACACACACGCGAAATTCAGATAGAGAGAATCGATGCCACGTGTTTTGTCATAACGAGACCGAAAATTATTTAGCTTCGATAAAATCTGATACGCGAGATTGCAGCCGTACAGCTCGATATTGGAAATTCCATGAGCGCGCGAGAGCTTATCGCTTTTTCAGCGTCGATTCTTTCTTTTTTACCTTTTATTTTATTTTATTTTATTTTATTTTATTTTATTTTTTTTGATTTTTGATAAAATTTCATTATTTTTTAATGAGGTTGCTTTTCGTAATCTGGGTATGAATCGAATCGAAATTGCGGATATTACGATCCAAGCAGCTCAGCATTTCTATGATTAGTGTTTTGGCCAACGGTGGACATGAACTATAAACCAGAAGCGTGATGATCTTTTACAAATTTAACACACTTCCAGTAGATATTTTTTATTTTATATATTTCAAACAAGAAAAAAATGAATAACTGAGTTAATTGAATCCATGCTTTAACTTATACAGATATTTTCACTTTGCCACTTACAAATTTACAAATAGAGGTACTCGCCATCTGGTGGTGGAGTTTTGATGCGATATTATTGTATTTAAAGTGCTTGAAAATTGGTCCACATTTTTGAAACTATTAAATTAACAAGACATTTCAAATGAATTAAATAAGTGTAACATAATAGTAATATAAAATCACAAAAACGAGCAAATGAACATGTATTTTAATTAATTATTAATGTCAAGCATTTCTACCGAAGTAAATTGACCAAAAAAAATGAAAAAAGTACAAGTACAATAAACTTGATTGTCCTCTTCATTTCGTCTCCTCTAACCTCGTTTTAATAAATGCGCGCTCGGCGCGTTGGATCCAGTCTAGTTGTTGAAAACGAGACATCTGCACTGTGGTATTCCGTATTAACGAGTCGTTCTATCTCTGTCTCTTTTGTCTTCGAGTTGTCCGATAATAGATTTTCGTTTCCCTCTCCCATACATATACTCGCTCTCAGCTGACAAATCGACGCGGTCTTGCGCGCGACTCGATGCCTCATCCACCATTCACACTTTCTTTCAATTATTTGAACTAATTTCGTGGGCAGGACGTCGCGATAACTTAAACATTCGGTAGCATCGCTATCCTGTTGAATTAATCTGTTAAGATCCACTCGCTACATAATCAAAAATAATTATTGAAAGCGTCCTCTTTGCGACTTCCGTCTTCGTGTTTATTCGATTAGTTTACAATTATGCAAAAAATTATCTTCGTCAAATAAATTGCAAAATTGACTTCATAAATTAGAACAATATACAGCCAACTATTTTAATAAAATTCGCCCTTATTGATGCGCCAAGTTTATTATCGTAATTATTTATAAACGTATGAGAGCCTATTGTAAGTGCACGTGCGGAACGACCTGGAGACAGAACTAATTTACCAGCGCAGCCGAATTCTGTATGAGCACCAGCCCAATTCTACGCGGTCGAGGAAATTCCAACTTTCAGCTTATTATTGATAAGAAGGACCGCACTAGCTCATAAGTTCTCTCCCACTCTCTCTCTCTCTCTCTCCGCCTGGTTTAAGAAACTAAGTTCAAGAGTTTCGGAGCTATAAATTTGTAGTCTTCGCGCGCATGCTTTCACGAACGCGCGGAGCGCGAGGGGGTCATTCATTAATGAATAGCATAATTGTTCGATGTGTCAAGGAACGTTAATTATCGACTCATACGCCAATATGGAACGGACGATGGGAGGAAGGGGGAGAGGTAAAGACTTCGAGACTATGGCTCTTTTATTTCGGGCCTTGATGTATGAAGAATTTAATTAAACTTAGAAATTTGTTAAGGCCGAAAGTTCAACATCTATCAACGGAAAGTATTACAAGTAGTTTAGCTCAATTATCGGTCAGGCATTAATCTTTCTTTTGTAATACCGGTTCACTGGCCACAGTTTTCTATATCAAAATTCCAATATTCTTTTTACTCCGAAACGAACAGATTTCGGTTTCCAGATTTATTTTTCATACGTTTTCTCGATCTGATCGCAGAGGATACTCTCTATAAAAGATGAAATGTCTCGAAAAAACTTGAGCCGAAAATATTCCACGTTAAAAGGGGTATTACAGATATTATCGATTGAAATTTTCTTCGACGCATAATAAAGGTTCAACGTGACAATTACGATACCGAAACAGCCCCACTAGTGCACTGACACAATGTGCCAATGTGCCTATGTATATGCCTTACAAACCATTACACGGTCTATTGTTAATTTTAGCAAGCTTCAAGCCACATCGTTCGCGTACACAGCAGCAGAGGCATTCGGAAAGGTGTATACACACAGCGCAGCGAACATGAACCTTTGGGTCGTTGTCAACTTATAAAGTAGCTAGTTTAGGGCTTACGGTGTACTCAATTTCGATTTTTTATCGCTTTTTTAGATACCCATTTTTTACCACACACACATCCCGTGCACCGCTATGACCTGAATAAAATAACGAAACTTTGCCGCTAATTTGAGGCTTTTTTAAAGAGGGGAAAAAAGTTAGAGTTTTTCCATCGCGCAACATTAACTAGGTAATTTTCCGCGTAAAATAAATATAAATTTTTAACAATTTTATCGAATATTTTACATCGTAAAGAGTTTACTATCTTTTTTTGAATTCGTTCCAAGTCCGCATTTCAAAATGTAAATCAAAAAATTGTTGATAGAAATTGCATTGCACGGCGCAAACTTACACACATACATATTATATACTATATGAATAAACGCATTATCAAGCAGTTCATTGTAAACTTTACTACGCATTCAGCCTATTTCGCACTCGCACGGTGTACGTACATGTATGTGTGCGTGTAATAATATACGATAGCTCATTTCCAGGATGGAATAAACTTCATTAATTATTCACTCTCGAGTGTTTCATTTGCTCGTAGGCGCTGCTGCTGGTACTGTGCGTGATATTACATATTTACTTACTATACGCGCATACTAGCCCCAGTAATGAATGTAGTAATCGGAAATTCGATTATCGTTATGATTTCCGCGATGAAGAAATGACCTCCGGTGTAATATTTAATATATCGTTTAAGGATCGGTAGTAAAAGTCTTAGGGGCGCCCTAACTATTGTTAATTTTCCTCTTATACGATGAACAGTAAATCCGAGAGTATCTTACTCCTCTAAAATTGCTGGAATTAGTTGAACTGCAAAAAATATTCGTGACGTTCAAGTACTTTTGAAAGACGTTCGTAACAGGATATTGAAGTAGGCAAAGATGAGTGACTTATTCGTTATATTTACTTTAAAATTACAATAGTTATTTCAGATGAGCAATGATTGTTATGTGAAAAAAAGTAACTACAGTAGATGCCGCTTATATGAATCTCGCTTAATCGAATCCGCCGTTTATACGAATCAAAACGCTTGGTCCCGATTTCCCTCTATACTTTTACATGTTAATTAAAAGTCCCGATTTCAGTATAATGGAATCAAAACCCGTTTATACGAATCAAACGATATTGAACCGTCATCAAGTAAACAAATATAAAATTCGAAATTCACCATGCCTAGAAAAGATTTAACGTTGCTCCAGAAGAAAGAGTTACTAAAACAGTACGACTTGCTCGAAAAGTGCAGTCAACGTGAAGCAGCAGCAAAATTAGAAGTTTCACAGACGCAACTCAATAGGATTTTGAAAAATCGTCATGACCTAGAAGCGGCTAACATTGAAAACGGAAGTTTAAATCGTAAAAGAAAAAGGTGTGGAAAAGACGAAGATGTTGAGAAAATTCTTAAAGTCGTTCAAAAAATAGTCCGCACTAATAAGAAACAATCAAAAATTGATGAATTTTTTGTAGTAGCTTCCTCCAAGCAACAAGTATTCCATTGACGCGTAATAAAATTTGAAAAACGGTTAAATTTGACAAACCTATAAACGTTTTTTTTTTATTAGTATTTAAAATTTCTTACTGCATCGTTTAATTGAATCAGCCGTTTATACGAATCAAAACGTCTGGTCCCATCGTGATTCTTATAAGCGGCATCTACTGTAATACAAAAACCAATAAATAACACCGATTAATGAATACATGGATTTATATGTCAAAATCTGAATTCTGATGTTATTTAATGAAATTTAATTACGATGCTGCCGTTAACAGCTTATCATGTCCTGAAAAATACTATTCCTCGCGTTTTGACTCTTTTCTTTTAGTACACAGTAGCTCATAAGTTACCAATAGATGGCGTTTTCGGAAACGACAAAAGAAAATACAACCAAATCATCTTAAGTTAAGATTTTCTTGAATGTAAATAAGGCACGCTAGTTTGAAATGTGTATCGCCATTTTTCCTGTCGGCAATGCCCTTGAATGCACTAAACGAGTCACTCGGATAATGAGAGGTTGGGGCCTATATACATACATACTCTTGCTTCCGATATCCAGTCGATTGCCCGACCTGTCATCCGCGAAGCGCCATCTAGGAACAGATCGCCATAGGGCCTGTGTGTAAATTTGATTGTGGATGTGGTCAGCACGTTGAATTTAACGTCTTGTACTTTCATCAGCTGTAAACAAGACAAACGTGATTTCGATGTTTTTATCATTGATATTTGACGACACTAAATAAATTTTGTACAATTTTGAAAAATACTTCCAGTATTTTTCTCCCTTTTCAAGAAGAAATTTTTCACGGTGCGACTGTGAATATTTTCATCAATATTTACGAGGTACGCAACATTTATAATAAAATAAAACTATTGCGTTACACCGAAAGAAATTCGCTAACATAAAAATCCAAAATTCATGCCTCACGAATAAAGAAATTCCTCGAGCGAAAATCAATCGTGAAGCTTCGAGCGTCAAGAAATTTTTTTTCCTCCTTCTCCCGTGACATAAATTTTCGGTTGAATTTCTTCCAGTACCAACATCGCTCTGTATACCAAAAAACTATTTTTCTGAAATTACGCATACGTATGCGCTTTGATAAATTTGTCAACCCAAAACTTGACACCTGCGTGTTCTCTGTTTTCTGCTTATAGAATGTGCAGCCAAAACTGGTGGCGGTGGCAACAACAACAACGGCGGCAGCAGCAACAGCAACGGCGGCAGCAGCAACAGCGTCGGCGGCGGCCTGGCCGTGGTGGAGCATCATCCGTCATCCTACTGGGAGCAGCCCTTCAGCCAGCCGTACTTCGATAACGCGACGAAGCGAGACACCACGACGACCGTCGGCCAATCGGCCTACCTGCACTGCCGGGTTCGCAATCTCGGCGATCGAGCGGTGAGTCTACATTATGCTTTATTTATACGCCGCTACGAGCTATGGCTACAGCTAGCTAGGCCTCAACCCTTTTTTTTCTATTATTATCGCCACTCGGCATCGCGAGCTCGCGAGCCCAGCTCGGCATCATATTGTATATTGCTGCTGTTTTTTTTTTTTTTTTTTTTTTTTTTACATAATAGCAGCCGCGTGGCACCTCGCAACTCTCGTATTGCATGCACATTCGCGAGCTGCATTGCTTTTGCGCCGAAGGTATCACTTACATGAGCAATTCTCACGCATATCAAATTATCTCTCTCTGACTCCGTCCGAAACAACCTGTATATACGTATTTCAGACTTTGAACATGCACACTCGAAGCTTTTCTATACAACAGACACACACACTGGAGATATGAAATTCTAATGATATTATCTATTCGTAGACTTTTTCCAAGCTTATCGAGTATTCAAATCGTTATAGTCGCGCGTCTACAATGCTACTAATAGTTCGGGTGCGCGCATAATTACTCTCTCGTGCTTTCTAGACGCGCGCAAGGGTGGGAAAACATTTAAGTGCATGCAAACATTGATGAATTGAGAACATTGTAATCGTCATATTGTTATTTTGATTTTTCGTTCTCTTAATGTGATGAACTTTTGTTTGTTCAAACTTTGAAAATAAATTAAGATAGCATTTTGCTATTCACGAGGCTTGGCAGAGGTCTCCGTGCAACATTATCGCGCCAAAAGTATAAAATAATAATGGACCGATGCGTGTAACTTTTCGGGGGAGGATGAAAAAGCGTCGGATATAAACCATATGCAGACAAATTGGTATAAAATTACGGATTAATGTAAAAATATTCCACAAAACGCTGTAGATCACATTCGTGCGATAATTATCGGCCTCGTATAATATCCGTAGCTATATAGGAGGTATACAGGTCGGAAGAGGAAGGGTACAGATCGATCGGAAGCGGCGCTGGAAATTGGGGAGAGAGAGAGAGAGAGAGAGAGAAGCGAGCGCGAATTCGATGTTTTGCGCGGAATCAGCTGCAGCGCAGTATAGTCTCGTTCGGAGGAGAGGCTCACGCAGCAGCAGCAGCAGTACCGAGAGCTAACTATTTCGTGGCTTGGCGCGCCATCATGCGCGCAATTGTGTATCATCCCTTGTAATCGATGATAAATGAAACATTTGACCTCGACAACGTTGCGAGCTGCCGTTGTTGCAATCTCTGTGCCGCTTCTGCTGCTGCTGCCGCTCTCGGTCCTTTTATCTTGTTTGGCTGCTCGTGCACGTATATAGGTAGCGGGCTATATACTACTACTGTATATCGTGCATGTGCGATTGTATGCATTGGACTTTGCAAGGGGACACCGAATGTGTTTTGGTTTTAGCCGAGCGATGTATATCTATACATTTTTGATGCACAATTTGAATTAACAAAACGAATGAAAATAAAACGTTATCGTTTTATTGGACTCAAAAAATATAAATCAACGGGGCTCCTGTTCGTAATTGAAATGCCGGCTATTTAGTTTTGATTAGGTGAACTTTTTTTATCCTCGAACTTTCAGCGTAGACTATTCTCATGGATATTTCTTCAAGTAGCAGTGTACTGCTCTGTTAAAAATACATTATTTATATTAACATTAATCTAAAAGTAAAGGAAATTTTTTCCGTTTATGCCCTTTGCACAGAAAATTTCAATTTAGTTATCATTTTTTGATAATTCAAATTAAAGAATTTGAATTGAAGACTTGAAATCCAAATGAATTGAGTTAGCTGACGTGATTAACTACATAAAATCTAGCAAGACATTACTACACTCAGTTATTTTCTCGAAACCGTGCTTCACTTATGCAGTTATTTTTACTTTTCCACTTGCAGATTTACAGATGAAGATAATCACTATCTAGTGGCGGAGGCTGGCTTTAATTATGAATGAATTTCCCAACACTGTTTGCGTAATAAAAAAAAAAAAATCAGTATTAAATCATTCATTTTCAATCAAAAGGTTTTAATTCGAAATTGAACGATGTCTTTCTCGTTTACTTGTTTCATTAAACGTACAGTAAATGATTGAATTTTAATGCATGTTTAGTGCAGTTTATGTAAAGACAACACATCAATACTGATACATTAATTTTCAACGAAGACTTTACGTAACAGAACTTTGACTAAAAATTCGTTTATACTTGAATTTTAATGTCGGATTTTACATTAAATCTGCATTAAATTTAGGATTTTTTCAACAGTTCGTATTCATTTTACCCAGAAATGGTGGATAGCGTGTCAGATGTACTTTTGAAATATACCAATTTTAACGGTGTTCACCTAGATCAAAGACTCGTTTTCGTTATAAGTATACCGCTGGAGAGTCTAGTGCTAAGATAATAATATTTAACAGGTCTTGCCACGAGCGCGGCTCTTTGTAACCATGTACAATCTGAGCAGGGGCTCGAGATTTCAGGGTTATAATTTGTTATTCAGAGGTCGGCATTATAGTATATCCAACAGAGTGCAAAAGCGCATATATAGCACCGAGCGAGCTGACAGTGCACCTTCTTGTACCTCATTGCGAGAAATTTTAAGTATCATTATCTTGCCCCCTCATCTCCGAGGTAGTAGCACACCTTGTACGACTACGAGCCGTCGCCTCGTTTTTTAATTTTTTTTTTTTATTTTATTCATGCGAAGTCATTAGAATACCCCAAAGTAGAAGTACTTGTGTAAATAAAACACGTATAATAGAATTTTTCTGAAGCGTTATTAGGTGCAATACATTTTTTGCGATATTTTTTTTTTTTTTTTTTTTTAATTCATAACGAACGAGCTTGGAGAGTCTTTTCTAGCTAATTCTAAAGCATTCCTATTTACGCTGCTCATAAATAGGCGAGCAAAAGTAAAATTAGGAGGTATGAAATTTCTGTGGAACGCCCACGCGAGCTCGAAACTGTACTCTCTTTCTCTCTCCTTTCTCTCTCTCGTTTTTCTTTCATATATAATAAGGATTTTGCGACACGCTCTTTGTAGCGCGGAGAACAATTGATAAGACTCTGTATAATAATTCTCCAGTCGTCATTGTGCTTTAATAATAATACGTAATATTTACTAATACTTTTTCGTATTGTATTTAGTGCTGGCAGTTCAATGGCACTGCGCTACATAAAACGCGAACAAATAGGGTGCACAGGGAGAAGCACTTCAAACGCGCGGAAGAAATGGCGAAATAAAATTAATTACGTTTTGTAACATGCTTGTGACAAATTATAATCCGATTCAATTTTACATTCGGATGCATTAATGTCCGAATGCAAATGCAATGCGAAAATGAGGGAAAAGAAGTATGTATTTATGGTAGAGGTGCAGAAACGCGTGTATCACGGACATTTTGTTTGTTATTGTTCTTTTCAGCAGAAAAAAATAATGCTCTGCGTGTAAATGTACCGCGTGCGTGACACTTTTTAATTGAGCCAACGTAGTGTGAAAATTTTTTCCATTATTTTTTTTCTGTTCTCTCTTTCTCTCTGCGTTATTATTCATTTTTGCGCTTATACGGCTAATATTGGTTAATGCACTTATATTTGAATGGTTATTATTTTCTAAATTAAAAAAAAAAAAAATAAAATAAGCATATCGTTTATCAAATCGTAAGCAGTCCAAAAGAATCATTTTAAAATACTTTGTAATTATAATTCATGTCATTCGTTTTTACTGTAAGAGAATATACCATACTCTAAAATTGTATTAAAAATTCATAAAAAATTTTTTTTTACTTTTTCATCTTTCGTGTAAATTTTTTAGGTTTTTATAGCAAATAAGGAAAAATACAAAAATAAAACCGTGGTCTTATGTAAGAGAATCATTTGTAGAATTTATACTATAATTTTGACTTTGCCACTTGCATAGATATACGTATAAATGTGCTCGCCATCTAGTGGTCTGAACTGGTTTTAAATATGATTAGATTTTCTTAAATTTTTCGTACAATCAACGCCAAAACTACATTATTAAAACAATAATTTTTAATCAAAATGATTAAACAAACTAAACACTCAACAAAAATTTCGTGTAAAAGTACTATAAATACAATTCAGTATAAACCTCATTAAATGCAAGGTTTTTTTTCAACAACGTAAATCGGCAGTTCTATCCGATCGAGTTGTGCTCGAGTAATATCTTTCTTTTTTTTTCATCAATCTTCCGCGTCGTAAAGCAATAATGTTTAAAAAATAATATCACCTAAGTGCGCGCGACGCCGAAGAAAGGCTTTACTGCAATATTTGCATTTTGTACGCGGCTACATCAATGGGCTATAACATAAATACAAGGTTTTTTTCGCCCCCGCTTATGCGTTACGTTACGCGAACGACGTCGACGACGACGACGACGCTCATTACGCTAAGCCGAAACTATTCATCTAGCTGCGCCGCTACTGCCATTGCACCGCCAGTCTTTAACGAGACCGTAAAGGAAAACGATGTCTTACTAGTTGTAAAGCACTTATATACATTATATACACAGAGTTGATAATAAGCCTCGGCTTTAGTTCCGCGCGCGCGAGGGCAAAGTTTCGCTCGAGCAGCCGAGAGAACGAGAACGACTTGACGTTCTACGCGCGCCTTTACGCATTGAAATGAAATTCGACTTAGATATTCATTTCGTATGTATTAATAATACGTACCCTGCGTTTGTGCGTTGCATACACACGTGTCGAACTTTAACATGTGCACATTCAACCGTGGTATACGACGATTCATGTTTTTTTTTGTAGGTATCGTGGATAAGGAAGCGAGACCTGCACATACTGACGGTGGGCATACTGACGTACACGAACGATCAGCGCTTCCAGTCGCTGCACAGCGACGGCAGCGACGAGTGGACGCTGAAAATCAGCTCGCCGCAGGTGCGCGACAGCGGCGTCTACGAGTGCCAGGTCTCGACCGAGCCCAAGATCAGTCTGGCCTACAAGCTCAACGTTGTCGGTGAGTTTTTTTTTTTATTTGTGCATACGATGGTCTTCTAGTTGGGTACAGGGTGGTTCCCTTTGGAAGGAAAATAATTATCGAGGTGAAAGCTTCACGATGAATCGATTGTTTTGTTGCAAAGGTTGAAAAATTTTCCAATTGCTAAGGGATTTTATTTTTAAAGTCGGTTTTAAAAATACCCAATCAAAGTGGAGATGCTCAAAATTGTTTGGCTTAGTTTTATACTCAAAGAGCTATTAGAACTGGACGTATAATACTAATATTAGAAATGTAACGTGTCTTCCAAATGTATGGCCGTATAATCCATTTCATCCGCTAGATGACTAAAACCTCTCGGAGATTTGTTTCCACAAAAGAATTGTCTCTGCTAATAGGTCAAAGCCAATATCTAAACACGAATATGTTCGAATTATTATCTTTGGAATGAGATGGAAAAGCGAGACGAGAGAAAACGTCAACGAATATCCGTGAAAAGGCTACAATTGTAGTGATTGCGTGGAAACATACTCATTGCAATTTTGAAGAAGTTCCTCCTAGGACCTATTAGCCTTGGCTTATGCCCAGGCAGGTACACCTTTTTTGAAGAATTAACTCTCCAAAAGGTCTTAGCCATCTGGTGGTTGAAATGGAAACAGCGCGAGTGAGCACGAGAAACAGATAGATTCACGACGCGGCATAAACGTATCAGAGACAAGAGCGTCGAGCACTGTAATTGCCTTCATGTTGCACATCGCAGTAGAATCGAGCGAGCAGACTCTTGAAACTGCCAAGCGCCGAACAATTACAGTGCGCGAAGCAAATAGACGCCCCTGAGATTAAAAAAACTTACGATTATCGAGCTCGCTCGCTCGTTTTTCACGGATTGACTGAGTTACCCAACGAGTCGAGTTTTTTAAATTTTTATTCTTAAATATTTTTACATATTTGTTTCAAACGATTTTTCAGTCAACATTGCCAGTCAAAAAGTACTATCTAATTTGCTTCACGTTTTACAGAAAATATTATTTACTTTCAACTTTTTATTCATATTTTTCAAGAAATGAGAAATACTTTAAGTAACAAAAGTTTGATTAAACGTATACAAATATACCTATTCGATAATTTGCTAAGCCTGGTATAGAATCTATGAAGATGCGACAGCATCTATTCTAGGATTTGTTAGCATTAACACGAAATTTCTCTATTTCTCATTTCCTATTTAATCGGTAGACTTTTGAAGCATTTACACTCGTGTGGATAAATGAATTTTTATGCTGTCACAGTGTCAAAAGCGAAAATTGTGGGCAACTCGGAGCTGTATATCAAGAGTGGCAGTGACATCAACCTGACCTGCGTTGTACTACAGACTCCCGATCCACCATCTTTTATTTACTGGTGAGTTAATTTTTGTTTTTTTTCTTTTTCTCTGCTCTCCTAAATCATCGGTGCATGACTGCCTTAGACATAGAATTAATAATTTTAAACCTACACATAAAGAGCTTTAGTTTTCAATATGAATATTATCCTTTGAACTAATATGCGCTTTAAGCGTTGATTAATATACTTCATTTATTTTCAGATCATCTTACCCAATGTCGCACGAAATTTAGTCATTCGAAAATAACTCCATATAACTTAATGTCTCTTTTACCAAATAGCATGCAGGTGGTCTCTCCAAAGAGAAACTGCTGGAGGGAGAGAGAGAGAAACAAAAGTACAAGATGCGGACCAAGCAACTTTTGACCTATCTCACGTTTAATTCGCTACGAGTACGTTTCTGTGCGCTAAACTTTCTCTCTCCCTCTCCCTCTTTCTCGGCAGCCAAGAGGGTGAGGCTCGACTCTACGGTCTACAGCTCTATAGTAGCCCAAGCCGATCGGAAGTTTTCCTCTCTTGCTTATGCGGAAATTATTCTTCTTTCTTTCCTGATTTTATTAACTAACTTTTCCTTAATTGCAAGCTGCACACTGCCTCGTTATGAATACATTTCTTTCTTACTCCTTTTTTTTCATCTACTTTTTTTACCTATAATTGTACGAGTGCGTACGTTTGCCAAGATACCATCTCTACAAGTGGCGCGAAATTTCTCTATTTGTAAAGATAAAAAGACGCAACGCGTGGCGTGGCACAGTTTTACCACGTCGTAAAACGGAGTACAACCGAATACGTAAGCCTCAACCGCGCGCCTGGTGCACAGTTTAATTAATGAAGGGGTCGTTGCACCGAGGCGCATGCTGATGCTGATACGACGCCAAATTACATTATAATGAAGAGAATGTGCGGCGCGTTAAAGACAATATAAAATCTCTTTTCGTCGCTAGGTATCGTATATATTTCGTGTTTTTATTCGACGCGCGAAAACGAGCCGCAGCTAATTTAATGAATTTTCCGAATATACATGCACGTAGTTTATTTCTAGTTTATGTGCGATAGAAGAGAGCTACGTTATATAACATGCATGCGAAAATTTGCCTACAGGTATCGGGGCGAGCACGTGATAAATTACAGCCAGCGCGGCGGGATCAGCGTGGTCACGGAGAAGCAGACTCGCACGTCGCACCTGCTGATCTCGCGCGCCCTCCCCGTGGACTCGGGCAATTATACTTGCGCCCCGTCGACCGCCGAGTCGGCCAGCGTGCTCGTTCACGTGCTCAACGGTAAGTGTACTGCGGCAGCTATATTATTATTATTGTTATTATTATTATTGCACACGCATACACACACACACACATCCACTTTTCCCTCATCCATCTCATTTGATGCTATTAGCGGTGGCGCTTCGGTACGCGTGAGCGATATATAACCCAAAAAATATCCACGAGTGCACACGAATGGGTGTGTTCATAATTCAACGCTGCCGCGGGGTAGGCTGACGAGATTATTGGTAATTATTCGACGCGGTCTGTATCCGGTGCATGGCTCGCAGTACTTGCGGTAAGAAGGAATTACTCGTCACACGCTCGATCGTTCCCCTTTAAAATTCGGGCAATTTGGGGGCTTGGTTCGGGGATGAAAACAATCCTGTCACAAATCGAATGACTCGAAAATTCTTTTTTCCCAGCTATAAATCTCGTTGAACCTTTGTAGAGTCACGAGAATTTTCCAGGATTTGCATAATTCAATAACGAGCTCCATTTTTCGAGCCATGATACAGTTTGAAATAAGAAAAAAAAAACGTATTCATTCATAATACACACACACACACACACACAGAGCAATGATGATCTCGTATAGCTCGAGTGAAATACTCTCTCTGTCGCAAGCGCACAGGCGAAGAAATAATTGCACGACGATGCTTGTTAGCGCCGTCGAGCTTTTCGCTCATCTGTATCCCGCGCGCGTTATACACGCTGCTCCTAAATCAAGGCTTTTGTCATTTGCAATTGTTTTGAAACTATCCCGCCCGCCGACGACTAGCGCAGTGTCCACCGAGACGACGTCACAAACGACGACTAAGTTCCTTTTTTCCATCTAGGTTTATTTGTACAATAGAAAATTATGCCTCTTTGATCTCGCGCGCCGTTACTCTTATATATTCTTTTACCTTTGAATACTTGAACGAGGTGCGCGCAACCTTATATAGTATACCTACAAACACATAATGGCTGAGGCGAAGACGGCAAGAGATAAATACAGCGGAGGTCGTGTTTCCTTTGAGCTTTTTTTTCAATTTTGCTACTATACTATACTGGATGTATAATATATAGAGCGCAGCATTGAATCACATGGTATCAGAAAACGCGAAGAACGCTAGTGTTTCAAAGATTTAATTTCATTTACAGCTCGAGAAAGATGGATGCAAACAAACCTGAGAAAAATCATAATAATTTTGGTTGTTTAATGTTTGCTTGTGAACCGACTTTACATTACATCGATATTGTACAGAAAAAATATACATCAGTCATTAATTATTTATAATGAAAAATGTTAAGCTTTTTTGGGATAGCATTGATAGAATGTAAAGTTGAAAATAAGATGTGGTACATTTTTTGAAATTCATGAAAGCACACCATTACAGAAAAGCAAACAGAAAATAAAATGATTCAACGTTTTTATTCTAATATAGTAATAAGACTGCATCTAGCTTGGGTACTTTTGAAATTATGCAAGGATTTGAATCTTTTTTGATTCGAATATTATATCATACTTTTGAATTAGGTGAAAGGTAACAAGGCCTTTATGTATCTTCTAACATATTAAGTAAAAGCTTACAAAGAATTAGGTATGTGCATACAAAGAAAAATTGCATTCATAAAATGAAAATTAGAAATTTCATTAATTGAAAATTCAATTAAAATAGCATTGAACATCAAAAAAAATTGAATAAAAATTTTATCAATGCGAAAAAATATCCTGATACTTCGCTTTTTAACTTTTATTGGTTTTTAATGTTTTTCTTTTCATTTTCATTCATTTAAATTACAACACGCACTTTTACACAAACGGACTACAGAAAATAGTTTACTTTTTATACAAATGAAACAAATTTATCATCCTGTTCCAATGTCAATTCCAATGCCTTTGATACATGTCTTTGATATGTATCAAAGTTCTTACGTTTACAAATAGCAATCGATGACCATTTCGCAGCACTCTATCCTATCCACTTCAAAAAGGAATCCAGCCCTCAACTGCGGAAAAATCCTCGCTCGCTGCTATCTGGCACACAATCGCTGCGCTGCCCTCGCGCTGCCCTTCCAGAGAGAACCGACTTCGATCGGATCTCGCGAAATCTTAGTAGTCCGTGTACTTCGGGGCGTATCGTCGTCTCTTTGAACTTATCGTTGATAATGCAGTGATCGACGAACTTCGTCGATGCCTCGAACGATCGAGAATACACGTTCTCGAGGTTTTCGACGATGACCAGTGCGCTGGACATGAGTTTGAATTTAGAATCAGTCCTAATTATCGCATATTCCCACAATTTTGAGAAGACGAAGCTAGAGAAGTCGAGATCAAACGGACCTCATTGGGACGGAAATTCTTTACGGACAATTGCAACGGTGTTCAGCCAAACCTATCCACCGCGTTCGATCTGTATCAGCTGACATTTTTTGTCGGCGATCTTGAAGAATATCTCCGCCAAGTTACCGCATGCATATTTAAGCAAATAATATCTGCAGAGATGTCTGTCCCTCTATATTGACCAAATTTGGATCATGCCGTTGCTCAACATGGTCCAATATTCCGCAGATTCGGGAATACTTTGTAAAATTCCATTAAAATAGTTATTGTTACGTGGGTTCCGTTTTTCCCGGATTACAATGCATCAGCGCGAGAGAGACAGAGACGCACGACGTTACGATTCCGAGAGCCTGAGCGGGACAATCAGTATAGTTTTCACAGCAGAGGCGATCCAAAGGTATCATATTTGATGATGAGCCTTCTGATTTCATCGACAGATGGAGTACTGTAAACTCGCAAGTGGCAAAAATATTTACGATTTGTATATAAGTGTGTAGCGAACACTTGGATTTTTTGAAACTTGTATCACATTTCTATCTTGATATAGAAATCATTAAAATAATTATTAACCGAAGGAAATTATACATCGCTCAATGTATTAGATGTATTAGATGTGTGTGTGCGTTTTCTAGGAAATGCCTTCTAGTACAAAGTTTCATCGAGGGTAAAAAAACTTGAGCTCGCTGGCGCTTCGCCTCTAGGATATACCCAGCTCAGATACGCAAGAGTCAAGAACTTTGTACACGCAAGTAGTTGGTAGCAGCAGTAAATCCAACGACGAAGCTTATAACCGATAAACTAAACGGCAGAAGGCACGTGAGTGCGGGGCAAAAGTAACGTAACGGGAGGGATGCTGCTGCTGCTGCTGCTGCATAATGTGTATCAAGCTGAAAATGCCCGAGGAAAGAGTCGTCTGACGGTTGAAATGTCTATTCCTTGTTAAAAGTGGAGGAGCAAGTTTAGAAGAAATATGTCATGTGTATATATTGTACGACGTGCATGTGTACACGCGCGGGTAAATTCTCGAGTAAAAAAGTCCACGAGGCGCAGCTGCAGCAGCGAGAGAGTGAGTTTGTTTGAATCGGTATAAGTTTTTGGGATTACGTTTCGATCAAAAGACTTCTCATTACCTGTTTGTATGCGTATATACGTTTCAATGGAAGATAGGAGTCACTTATACGCGTGGAACTTAATTTTTTTTTCTTTCAATGTTTGCTTTTTATATTCATTCGAAAAGACAGATGTTTTATGGATATATATTTGAAGTAATTTCCGATCCGACATACTTATTTAATCATTCAATCGATATAATAAGATAATTTTTTAATACATTAAATTGTCAGTGACAGATTGTTTAAAAGCCACTCAACATTTCATACATAATTGTAACAGAAAAATGGCAAGGAACAAGTTTATTAATTATTTCAATACATTTTAAAACATTCTAAATGGTCAGATGCCCTTTTACATCAATAAAGGAAGTGAAATAATATTGCCGGTGCGTTCATACATTTAACCCCGCAAGAGATATATGAGACAATAAAAGCTAAGTGGAAAAAACAAATCTAAAAGTCAAACAATTTAAATTCCAAAAAAATTAAATTGTAAAAATTGACTCAATAAAAAATCTATAACAGGGCCATACTGCGCGGCGTTCGGCTCTGTATAGCGGTAAAAACAGGGTATTAGCTTAAATTTCGTCAGAGCTAGTGCGCAGAGAAAAACAGCAGCAGCAGCGATGCTGCGCTAGATATATATAGTAGAATACTTCCAAAAAAAAGAACCACAGCAAAATTCCAGAAAATGAGAGGAAAAAAAAGGAAGCGAAAGAAAGGCAAGCGAACGCGTGGCGCAAAAAAGGCATATCGGTACTTACACACACATACACAAACACACAGACGAAGAGGATAGCAAAAGGAAACGATAAAACAAGGTGGTTTCGATGGGCCATACCACGGCTGGTTGCGATGCCGTGCATGTGTGCTCGCTCCGGTACTTTCACGCACGTGCAAAGCACCCAGCACCATCCGCCGTTGTTGTAAGCTCGAGCGCAAGCACGCATTGGTATATGGGCAGAGCTACGTGAAGTGGCCAGGCTTAAAATAGAAATTACAATTAGGTTCATGAGGTGTATCGAGCCAATCTTGATCAAGTATGTGCTCTTATAAAGTGAAAAATTGATTTCACATAAATCTACAGAAACTCATTATACATTAGAATATCTGTTACACTTTTTAAGCGAATCCTAATAAGTATCCATACCATTGCTTATTTTTTCTTCAAGAAACCCCCATGTACGTTCATACAGCCTCAAAACACACAGAGGTGTGTATGCCGTTAGGATATATCCAAGCCTCTCTCTCTCTCTCTCTCTCTCTCTCTCTCTCTCTCTCACATATACAGCAGTGGTGGTTTCAGTCGCCCGGGCTCTCTCGTCTTATTTTCTCAACACGCGTAAAGCGCCGAAGATATAAATTTTTTAGATACGTCTTCCTTCTTTGCTACTGCTGCTGGTGCCCCCGTCTCGTTGCTTTTACTATGCCGCCGTCGCTGCTACTGCTACTTCTGCTCGGCTTGGAAGGATAAATCAGACGAGATATTGTCCTATGAAAATCCCTTTTCCTTTTTGCAGCTCTGCGCTGTGTCTCTTCGCATCTTTTGCGATACATGTACCTCTTCGGTATTTTAGTAGTGGTGGTGGTGGTGGTGGTGGTGGTAACTTCGCGTGTATTTGCATACGAATACGAGACATCCACACGGCCGTGTGCCGCCATACATAGCTGTGTGTTTTATACCTATGTATAGCGAGCTCGAAGCCCCGAGCCAGAGGCAGCTATGGATCTTTCTGCTCTTTATTCTTTACGCTCATACTCTGGCGCACTTCTGCACGTTATCATCCTGTTTCTTTCTTTTTTTTCTTCTTTTGCCGCGCAGTTTGTTGCGTCGACTTGTTATTTCTTTTCCTTTTTTTTTTTGGCAATCTGATACACGTGTGTACTCGCGTCTCTATTGCCCCGTGCGCCATTTAGCGAAAATATATTTTAAATACGCTTATCATATAAATTGACGCAAATTTCGCGTATACGTACGCTTATCGAGCAAATACTTTTTCTCGCCCACTAGCTCTCGGGCGCTTCATTGACTTTGTGTGTGTGCCTCGAAAGTTTTTTTCGCTCGTTTCGAAGCTACATATATTTTATATACATAAGCTCTTGTGAATAATATAAAATGGGTTTGTAAACTGGGTGTGTAATTTCGGAGCCTTAGTACACATATAAGCGAATATTTGCATTATTGCCGTGTCCGCGAGCGAGCGGGCGAGAGAGAGAGAGAGAGAGACTGAAAAATGTGCCGCTAAATTTTCCCCCTAATGGCGTTATTTATTCAAGAAGAAACGAAATTGTTGAGCAGCGTACACACACACATATATATATAATTTGCACACGTATCCCACGCGCAATGTATGGTATCCAAAGCCTTTTTCCACGATTTTTCCACTGAAAAATGATTTTATAAATTCTATACGAAATTTTCGTCTCGCTCATGTACGCATTTATGTCACAATTTCAGCTTTGTGCGTATAAGGTCGAAAAGTGCGAGATTATATATCTATAAAAGTTATGAATCTTGAGCAAATACTAATTGCGAACTATTTGAAACATTTGCCTGTTCTGCGCTGCGCTGCGGAATGCTTGTGTGTGTATTTGCCGTTCTATATATCTCTAGACTTGCACAAATAGCTAACGCTATCAAAATTTTAATCTCCCGTATTATGCTATATTATTTGCCATCGGATTAATTCTCGAAACTCTCTATACACTGTTAATATTCACTGCGTATATCGTTAGGGAAAGCAAATGATCGTAGTATAGCTATATAGCACACACACGAGAACTTGTGTAATACATTTCTGCAAAAATCAAGCTCTCTCTCATCCGATAAAGTCATGCCAATAAGTTTCGGCGCATACGCGGCCAAATTGAATGGCGATCTAGCTCGCAAAAGCTGCTGCTGCTGTCGATACGCGCCCGGCTGTCATTTCAAAGTCGCTCGGTTCAAAAGAAATTTTGCAGCTGCCAAGCGGCGGCGGCAGCAGCAACGAAATTGCAGGTCGAGTGCTTTGCTGCTGCTGCTGTTCGCGTCGTGTTGTCGCGAGTTAGGGGGTGGGGGTGGGTGGGGGGGCGAAAGAAATGAAATTTTGACTACGTACAACACAAGCAGCTCCCTTATAATGCAAACACGACGACGACGACGACTATATGCATATGACATAATAATAATACAGATATAGCACTCTACATGCATTTCCTCGTCGGCGGCGCTGCGCGGATCGGTGTGCCGCGGCTGCGTGTGCGTTATGTAAACAATTCAAGGGACTGCTGTGTATGCTGCTGCTGTAGCACAGCAGAGCAGGATGTGATGTACAATGCGGTGCAACAACTAGCTGCAGCTACAGCCACACACATGCGTGTGTCTAGTCGAGGCCCGAGAGCTTGTGGGGCGCCGCCGCCGCGTATACATCTGAATTATGCTCTCCTTGTTACTGCAACGGAATATGAATACTTACGGGCGCACACGTGTGCATACGCCCTGCATACACGTATACATTTACACACATTGATATAGACAAGCAGGAGGTGGAGGCAGCCCATCGTAATATAGCGCGAGCAACGCACGCGGAATGATAACGTACAACCCACACATACACGCATACACACACACTCACATTCGTTCGAGTTTAATTCTGCTTAGAATAGCGCGTCGCATACACGTACGCGAGCAGCGCATCAAAATTAACAATAGCTGTACGTACGTACAAGTTATAGTTTGGTAGATATATAGATAAATAATAGGCACGCGCGCAGCAGCACCGAGTCTCGGCGCGCTGTTTTTACAATTAAGGCACGTTGCTCGCGCGCGGAATTACGAGTCTCTCTCTCGCTACTCGCTAGGCGAAGTGGTATACTTAGTCTAGAGGCGCGCGCCATGGAGGAGAGATAAGTCGAAGATGAGAATGAAGACACTGGGGGAGCTGAGACAGGCTTATAATTACGCCTATGTATGTAGGACTGACACGCGCGGGAGCGAAATTATCATACGTATGCGTATACGCGTGACGCGTGTATATTTCGGGGTACATAAGTTCGATATCTTCGCGCTTGAAGTTTTTTTTTTTTTTAAAGGATGTAAAAATACCTATATAACGAGTTTAACTAAATTGCGATTGCAAGGGTGATCTTTCCGTTTTAGGAAAAGTGAGATTGCGTTGGTGTTATACTCGCTGGTAAAAATGATCAACATTAATAAAGACCTAATGACCAAAAGATAGTAATTTAAAATTTTTTAAAGTACATTAACACTGATTGTCTAGTTTTTGATGAATTTTCAGTTACATTTGTGTTTATAATATCAAGCGCATTTTAAACGAGCTGGAAGTGACAATTATTCCGTTTCAAAAAATGTAGACCACCTTCCGAACACTTGAAATACTATAATATTACTTGAAACCTCTACCACCAGATGGCGAGTACCTTAATTCTGTGAATCTGCAAGTGACTAAGTAAAAATAATTGTATATAAGCTAAAGCACATTTTATCTGCACCTTCGATGCGTAATTTTGATTAAAAGAAACCATATAGCAACCGACAAAAGAAAAGAACGAAAAAGAAAGAAAGAATATCAGCCTATTCGAACGAAACCTGTAAGTCTCGAAGGCCCCAATGATCCTAAACATCGAGCACGCGGCCCATCGAGCCTATATGCTCAATGCCTCGAATGGGCTTAAAAACTAGAAATAAAATATTAAAGTCAGAAGGCTACGGAATTCATGTTCACATACGTAATAAAAATAGGTAAAAAAATGAACACCACCACCTCAGCTACTTCCGCTCAAACGGCATTATCATTTCGCGCAGACAGCGGTATCGGATCGTTTCCGCTTTCACCACTGAGCGCATTGTATAGCGAGGGAGCGGGTAAGCCGCGTAATGCGAAGCCGCCCGCGTAATAAGAAGGATCGATGTGTACTACCGCGCATTAGAATGTGCACACAGTATTTGGCATTACTGGCACAGTATAGTGGCTGCACATCGAGGTGTGACTTAGATTCGGTAACGAGGCTGAATAAGAGAGGCGAGAGTGCGAGGGAGAGTAAACGATAAAAGGGAACGGGGGAGAGCGAAATAAAAGATTAGCGCCAAGTGTTGCTCAAAACGATTAATTGCTACCGTACGGCAGTGGTGACGGAAACGGATGACTTCGACTGTCATGTAGAAAGTATGGATTAACTTTGTCAGCAAGGTGTTGCCGTACCTCCTGATTTTTTCCAGCATAATAAAATGTATGAATGTATTAACTTTGGTTACACCTAGTGAAAAAAGGCGAAAAACTGGGCGATGAGAGACTTGTTTTATGTACGATCAAATATCGCAGAATTATATATTTGGCTCGAAATTAACGGCTCTGGCTTAAAGATGCAGCCGAGAAATTTGCAGATTGGTGGTTAAGAACAAATACTCATTACAGTCGTATTGATTATAACTGAATGGTATGCTCTGATGTGAAGTTACATGATTGATAAACTTGACATGTTATAAAATAATAATAATCATATGTTTATTTGAGTTATCTTTTATAGATAAATATCAACTTTTTAGTCAATTTTGATTATGTTATTAATTAAATGTAATCGAATAGGGCAACTTTTAAAGGGATGTACCTGTCTTAATGAGGCCTGTAATCTTCGTAGTCGCTGACCAATTGGTTTAAGTAACTCACCGCTAGATGGTATGCAGCAGAATCCGTAAATGAAACAATATGATTGTGTTCATAAACGAAACATTACCATTAAGCCTTTAAGTGTGGTTGTCCGCTATTTCATTGCTTGCTTAGATGTTCTCGAATTTTTCGCTTTACCTGAACAAAAAAGAAAAAAAAATACTTTGAAAATCAAGTGTTTTCCTATCGCAGTTTAAGAATTTTTCAAATAATCTTAATCGAAAGATTAAATTGTTTCGTCAATTATATAAAATTATTCGACGCTTCATGGGGGAAAATGACAACAGACAAGTTAAAAATCAAGAAAACACAAATCCAAAACACAAATTTAAGTATTCACAAGACTCGTGTCGTTCACATGACTCATAATTGAGTAAACCAACCAAGGAAGAAGAAATTAATAAATATATGTCTATTAGATATTGTTTCATATCTATTTACAATTAATCATGGGGTAGTTTAAATAATTTCTCATTAAACCACTACGATGAACATCTAAAAAGCTGTCTTGACGCTCAGGGCCCCGCAACGAATCACGAATAAGTCAACTTTCATCGTCGTTCTTAATAGCGATGAGACCAACGGATCTTATTCGAATCCTCTAAAAGAGCGATTCTCGCTACTTTACGTTAAATCCCTCAATCGATACGTCCTATACTGTACTTACCTATAATTACTATCCTTACATGCTCTAACTGTCCATAGAGCCCGAGGACGACGCCCAATAACTTAAACACTTATTTGAATTGGACCAAAGAGGCAGATCTGATTGTATACACAAAGCCAGCATGCCGAGAGAGCCGAGGAAGGGACTTATTCTCAGTGACCCCCCTCTGTATGTGTAAGTCTCTCGTTATACGCGAGAGCATCGAGAGAGAGGCCAACTTAGCTTGAACTCGAGCTTGTAATACGCTATATGATCGTGCAATGACCGCTGTGGAACTACGCTGGGTCATGATTTGCAAACTTAACTATATACGAACCCTCTGCTCCGCACGCACCTACTACTGTTTGCTTAAGGGCTCAAAGCTAGCTTAAAATCGAAAAAATTTTTATTTCATTTTCGAATAGAATTTTTTGTCCCCTCTCCATTGCTTTTTTCGAAACTTCAAAATTTTGATCCTTCTGTGAGAAACCGCTGTTTCCGTGAGCCATTTTCGTATACTTAGCGTGTTAAATTTTTTCTTCTTTTGCATTTTCTGACGTTTTACGTTTTTACAAAGTGCAGGTCACTTGTCGTAACATTTAGAGCGTACCGATTGAGTTACAGCACCAGGGTCGCGTACACTTCTTCAGAACATCAATGGTTACGGTCACAACCTCGGGTGTGCCGATCCGACCCTTGGGTCACCCTGCACAAACACTGAAGCACAATTTTTTTTTTTCATTTTATGTTTTTTTTGTGACCTCCATCATGAATCTACTGATTGAATGTGACCTATGAGTTCGATCACCTCGCCCGAGGTTGTGACCGTAACCAATGATGAAAACGCAAAAGAAGAAAAAATTTAACACGCAAAGTATACGAAAATGGCTCACGGAAACAGCTGTATCTCACAGAATGATCAAAATTTTGAAGTTTCGAAAAAAGCAATGGAAAGGGGACAAAAAATCCTATTCGAAAATGAAATAAAATTTTTTCGATTTTAAGCCCCCTTTGAGACCTTAATAAATTTCTGGATTATTGCGGTTTTATTAATATAACTTATATTTTAATATTATTTAATTTGGCAAATGTAACTCGTAATTTTATTTTACGAGTCCTATAAAATAATACCCACGATTTTTCAGGTTTCACGCGCGCGCGTGTAAAGAGCGAAAATCAAACTACTCGTAATCTTCTGTAATATCCTTGTGCGCGCGCTCGTAACATCCTTGCGCCCAGGTTGAAATAGGTAAGAATTTAAAGAGCCGGAATAATTATACATACATTTGTATGAGCCCTCTTGTAATTCCCAACGCACGAATTATTAGAACGCTCGAGATTATAAAGTTTTCCTTTCTCTCTCTCTCTCCCCGGCAATAATCATCATTGTAATATTATGGATTTTTCCGAGGCAAAGTTTTACCTATAATTTCAACGTGCTACGAGTTTTAGTTACTAATACTTTCTTTCTCTCTGTATTAAAAAAAAGAAGTGATGTTTGAAATAGCTCGTGATTGTTTTTATTGCATTGACCTACTAAAATCTATTCTCTTACTTCATCAAAAATTTGGAATAGTCATTTATGCATCTCTGAATTAAAAAGCGATTGCGTAATATCTAACGCGTTCTTCTATAATTATCAGCTTGTCATGTATAGCAGCAAATAACGGCAGGTGACAGAGAGACTTCGGCATCCGCATTTCTATGTCTGTATCTGCGCCGCCGCCGCCGCCGAAGAAAATTAAACAAACGTGAGCACACGCAGATAGTTTATACACAGAGGCAGGCGCAACAGCGTGTACGCGAGCGGAAATCGCTCGAAACGAGCTTCGCGTTGAATGTGTGTGTGTATGCCAAGCTTGGGTGATATAGGCTGCGCGATGTCTGCGAAGGAGCCGTTGTAATTACCGGTCCCGCAATTTTGCTGCGCCGCGCGCAAATCAAGCAACAGTCGAAGCTCTAGCTCTGCTGCGAAATAGCAGCAGCTCCCATACATACCATGCGCGGAGGGAAGAGAGAGAGAGAGAGAGAAAGTAGAAGCGAATGTAATTGCTTTCAACTCCCTTCCACCTCCCCCTCGCTCGCTACGCTCCTCTCTCTCTTTCTCTCTCTCTGTCTCTCTATTCGCACGCGGCGCTTGAATCTCTCAATTTGCGCCCTGTTTTGAATGACGTGTAATTAGATCGCTTTAACGCCAACGCCTATGTACCTTTGCTTCTCTCTCTCTCTCTCTCGCTCAAGCTCGTTCGCTGGGGCTTGCACACACCCCCTTACCCTCCCGAACTTTTCTCCCTTTCCCCCCGTGGCTTTAGCTTCATTCGATTTCTATGTTAACTGTTCGTTTTCCCTTTCTCCTTTTCTCTCTCTCTCTCTCTCTCTCTCTCTCTCTCTCTCTCTCTCTCTCTCTTTCTCATCATCACTTACATATATTTGCCTACCTACTTTGTGTCATTTTCTCATTGGCGACTTTGCCTTGTACAGCGTCAGTATGGTCTCTAGCCGTGAATACGCGATGTAACTCTGCAAAGTCAGGCGTTTGTTTCAGATTTTAATTTTTAAACGCGATAGGACAAATAATTACCTTTCGATTATTTTTCATGTCAAAAAGTTACTAAATCTCTGGTAGAAATGCTAGACATTAATATGGGCCAAATGAACAAAAACTGATAATTTACGATTTTTTAATTTATCTTGCCTCATTATTGGCTTATATTTTTCGATTTTTTCTAGAGTTATGTTAAAAATGTTACACACATTTTATAAGACCTGAAAATTATAATTTAACTGTTTTAAAAAGTGCACTGGAACTTTAAAAAGTTAACTGCAACACCACTTCAAATCTCCACCACTAGATGGCGAGTACCTTTATGTGTAAATCTACAAGTAGAAAAGCAAAAATAATTGTATAATAACCCAGGGTTCAATACCAGTTTAGGATTCTAAGGTATATATATTTTTTAAAATTGGTATAAGTCTTAAATCCAAAATCGAAATAATTAACGCGAAAATGGTACTATGTCCTCCCTCTCAGAATGTTTCAAGTCATTTTTTCAATTATTCGAATTATTCTCAGACTTGAAACATCTAAAAAAAATTCACACGTGAATTCTCCTTCTCTCCTTTCCTCTCTTAGATTGCAAGACGTACTTTAAAGAAAAAAAGATTTTTCCGAGTGAGTTATAAAATTGTGTATCTCACTCGCTCGCTTCTTTTCTCTTCATTTTCTTTTTCTCTAGTAGCTGCTTTCCCAACAAAGTAGCAGCAGCAGCAACAGAGCACAGAGAGAGTGGCCCAAGCTTCGCAGTGTAGGACTAGGCGATTTGTTGCTAATTGCAGAGATTCTCTGTGAACTGGTATTTAACTTGACTCAAGAAAAAAAAATTAGTAGAATGGCGAGCACTTGAACTGTAGGAGTGGCCGTGCGTTGTTCACCGGGCGCCTACCACTACTACGTTTTAACGGTACACTTTAGTTGGACAAATTAATTGCTTTACGTAATTATTGTAAAAATAAGCCCTCCAATATAATTGTGTTAATCAAAAAAATAATGAAAGAATGCACATTGAATTATTTCAGAGCGCGAGCGACAATGTGGTCGGATCTTTCATTCGGAGAGAGCGATATTTTATTCCGCATTTTGCGACCATTGAAAGCCCGCGTTTCGGCTTTCAAATCACTAAGTAATATTTTCAGATCATTATAATTGCGCTTTTATAATTATGAAAAAGTTATGCAGCGAGAAAACCTCATGATTTCGGAAACGATTGAATTACAATTTCTCGAATAAAACCTTCACATTCGTTGGCAGTGCGTGACGTGCGCAGCAGCAGCAGCAACACCTTTGATACTCGGGTAAAGGGGTATTTCGTATACCCGACAAACGTGACCTACAAAAGTTTAAACGTGAAAAAGTTGTAAAAGATTTTTTTTATTTTTTACACTATATAAAACGCCATGGAAATATGAAAAGTAGACGTTTTTTTTCTTCATATTACTACGCGCACGCTATAACTTTCGAGACCGTAAAAAAATTTGATAAATACTTGATGATTCTCTTTGGCGTAAAATTATACTTTAGTTTAGGAGTGTTAGCGATACTTAGAAAATTAATTTGAAATATGCAACAACGCGCGGTATCATAAAGCGGCCCCCGAACTATACAAATTTACCCCTAGTAATTTCTATTAATTTTTAGTCGAGAGTACGAGCACTGCACTTTAATTACTGCTTTATCGCTGTGTCTCCGTCGTAACGCTGAAGATCACTTCGACATGAATAATAAACGTACAATTAAGGTACATTATTATTGAACGATCGCGTCGATGTTTCGTAGATATATCTCTCTCGCGAGTTAGAAGTTGGAGAGAAAAAATGTTTTATACAATTCCGGGCGTTCTCGTTTTCCATCATTTATATAGAAATGTCAAGTTGTAGAAGAGTCATTTATTCTCATAGAGCTATAACAGTAGAGTAATCATTAGGTAAAGCAAGACGGACGCGCACGGCAAAAAATCGACTAGGTCTCTCTCTCTCTTTCACGGTGCAGTGTAGAAGTTGGCAAAATGAAAAAAAAAAAAAGAAAACTCTCGTTATACGCTACGTCTACATCCATCGAAAAAGTCTAGTACCCCCAGTGCTTATACACGTCGAGATTCATCGGTTTGAGTGCGTATATGTTCGCGTGTACGCTGCACACACACACACACACACACACACACACACACATACATGCACACGTAGATGTATGCCATGTACATGGCAAGTTGCATGTGTAGGAGCTCAAAAAGTCGTTGCTCCGCTGGAGCACAAGTGATTAATGGTAAAATCGCCAGTTGAGAATTCAAGTACAGAGGCAAGGATAGGTATAATTAAATTTTTTACTTTTCCTAGCTCAACATTCAACTCAATTCCCGTTTTTCGCTTGCCAAACTTTTATATACTTCTCTATTTCATCCCAGTTTCCTTTCTTCGGGAGAGGGATGAGAAAGAGAGAGAAAAGGAGTACATAGATAGGAGAGGAACCAAGAGAGGGTAGAAGAAGAAGCACAAAGCGAAGAAAAAAAGAAGCAGGAGTAGATCGAATGTAGGTAGTAGACGAATTGTCGCTTAACAACACACAGAGACACAGCTGCATTACACGCGCACAGCCCCGTGGCACATTTTGCCACAGTAATGCCGTGTCTTTACACGCTGTGTATAGTTACATCTGGAGCAAAAAGTTTTTTGACTTGGAACTTTTTGTATTTTTCTTCTTCCTTCTCGTTTTTTTTGTGCGTCTCTCATCTTTCACGTTTTTTTTGCCGCTACGCAGCGAGCTCTCAGTTATTTGCAAAGTTTATCGAGCCGTTAATCAAGTGGGTCTCTCTCTCTCTCTGCTCTACGCTTCTTAAACATCTATATCAAGTCCATGAATTGACATAATAAAGTTGAAACGTTGTAGTATGCGACTAGACGAGATAATTTATGAATTGCTCTTGCCACGTCTAAACTCGAGTATTATTTGGATCTAGACTCTGGGTGCACCAAGTTCTTATTAGTATATCTTCCGTAATAGAAATGCTCAAAACATTTTATGACTAGTTTTTTTAGCTAAAGAAAAGATTTCTTGAATTTAAAAGGGTCAATAGAAATGGGTATGTACTAACCAAAATGATACTTATTTGTAATGTAGTGCATTTGAGGTGTTAAATGAGAATAAAATTGAATTTGTTACTTTGATTTTATATCATTATCATTATAAGAAATTTTCTATGACGATTAGTTATCGTTAATTAGTTATAGTTAATTATAAGATTATTAGTTAATCGGTATTGAACTCATGCTTCAACTTATACGTTTAGTTTTTTTTACTTATACTTATACATATATTATTTGTACTTTGTCACTTACAGATTTAAAGACATAAAGGTACACGCCATCTAGAGGCGAAAGCTCAAAATATTATTGTCGAATTTAATGTGTTTGAAAACTCATCTAGATTTTTTAACACTATGAAATTGTCATTTTGAAAGCTAATTAACGGTAGTGTATTTCTGAATATTTTCAAATGTTCATTTTTTCACAACACAAAATTCAACTATTTATCAAGCAGTTTTATCGGTCAGTCAATGAGCACTATGTAGCTTTATTTGTAAATAAAACATAAAAAATTCACGAAAAATAAAGGAAAAGCCGTGTTATTTCAAAGTGCCTGCCAAAATGAACCGACTGATAAACTATTTATATAAATCATTTATAAGCTCTAACCTCGTCTCGAATAGCTACATTTACTGCCTTTTTCGTCTATCGGCTCTCTTTCTCTCTCTCTCTCTCTCACTCTTGCCCATAAAATCGATAAGTTTGCTTGACTCGTGCGGATCAGTCTGCATCCGGAACGCACCGTGACGCGGGTGCGCGAATGAAAAATCAACAACTTTATATAAAGTAAGAAAATAAGAAGTATATGGTAGTGGTCAGCTATACTGCAGCATCGGTGGAAAACGAGGGTCTCGTCGTTCCGCAGTTTTGCATATATACGTATAATACGGACAATGGTATTATGAAGTGCACAAAGTGTGTGCCGCGCGAGCTAACACGGTTGTACGTAATATTCCCCGGCAACTGAGCGTCGAAGCGTAGAGCAGCAGTAGTAGTAGTAGTCGAGTGTACGTATTATATATCGAGTAGCAGCAGCGCATCGTTCCGCAGTCACCTAACGCAAAGTTACAATTGAGTTTACAAATCCAAATTCGATAGTAATTTTGATCAGACAAATCCGATGCTATTCTAGCGGAGTGCATAACTCCTCTCTCTCTGGCTCTTTCTCTCTTTCTCTCTCTCCCTCTGTAGAAACAAGTTTTCAGCTGAGGTAAACTGATCTCAAATCCTGCGGGCCCTCGTACAGCTTTGCGGCTACGTTATATGCTTCGTGGAATGTCGTATACCTCGCGGCGCCTCTGTGTGCATGTGTATGTGTGTGTCTGTGTGTGTTCGCGTGACTCGCCGTTCGTTAACGCGTTATTAGTTGGGAGAAAAAAAATGCTTATGCGCGAGTGTTGGGATGAATAAAAAAAGCTCTTCGTTCGCGATTTAGCATTGATAGTTTCGTATAAAAAAATAAGATAAAACCTGAAATGACTGAGTGCACAGAATTACTCATTTTTTCCTCTGTGATTATTCAAATAGCAGATGAGCAATTTAACTAAGTTTTTTCGTTGGCTTATTTTAAAAGTTCATCTGACACTGTGAAGCTGTTGAATTTTTTTTTGTGCTTATAAAGACAAAACTTAAAGGCGTACAGTAGAGCATTAATCTAACTTATAAAAAAGAGATGGACCTAAAAGTGAAGCCAATCTATTCGGCCTCTGATTGGTCGACTGACTTTTGACTCGAGTCGAAACGTAATAAAGTGACATCTACGGTCAAAATAGCAACTTTTTCGAAACTGACTGAAAGATGTACGCGCGCGAAGCGCGCCTGAAAGTCACTATAACCTCAAAAAACGAGTGAAAAAATTAACACGAGCGGAGCGCGTTTGAAACATACTAGTGTAGTATATTTCTAGAATGAAGTTTACATCATTTTACCCTTGCGAAGGCAGTGTACACTATAGTCGTGCTAAGTTATCCATACTGAATTTTATGTAAGGTAGTTTTACATACAATTTTTAATAATTAATTGAAAATTAATATATTTATACTGGCTTAGTTTTTGCGCTAATTGCACGAAAAATGTATGGCAATACAATTGTAATAAAAGTTAGTCTTCGCCGATAGATGGCGTATACCTTTATCTGAAAATCTGCAAGTGTCAAAGCAAAAATATTTGTATATAAGTCGAATTCAAATTCATAAAGTCAGTGTAATAGATATTTTACGCAACAAATGTAGAATTGACAAAAACTCAATGAAAATGAATCTGATATGATTTATGAAATCTTAACATTTAATTTGAATCGCATCGATTTTATTGCTTTTAAAACACGAAATTAAATTTTTCTACGGGAAGGTTAATTATTCAAAGTAAATATAATCAACAGTAATATACTCGAATCATGCAACATATTTTGACCTGTAACGCTTCACCTGGCATGCCTACACACACACGTATATATACGCCATATTCGAATGTCGAACATTTGATTATCTATCAAACACTCGTAGCCGCAATAACATTCATTGAGTGAAGATGTAGACGCATATATACACACACCTCGTACGAGCTCATAGATCTACTGAGTAGATCTCTCCCCCCAATATATATACGTGATATAGTCTCGATTTGTGCGTGTGCTAGAGGCATCGATTTGGCACATTGCACATTCATGCTGTATACACATCAAAGTGAAGCACTACTGCTAACTACGTGTGGCATATATAAGAGATCGAGAGAGAGAGAGAGAGAGGTAGAGATATTCAAAGACACACAGCCCCGCGTGTATAGAGGCCCTTGATCAGTGACTTGCATTGACGTGAAAGCTCTTGAAAACGTAAGCTGTAAGCCTTCGGGTCGTCGTCGTCGTGCAGCTGCTGCAATCCCTTGTTTTAACAAAGAAAGCAGGCATATTCAACCCGTTGCATAATATGCCGTTTTCACTGCCTCGGCGCAATTCAAAAAACGAGAATAAATGAAGACCTTAGGTACATCGCTGTATTTTCATTTAGGAAAATTGTGCACATTTTCCTACGATTATTAATTCGTCGCTAATGACTAATGAGCTCCATGTAATCCCAATGTGGATATTTGTTTTTACACATATAAACACTTTGTGCCAGGCAGAATTGGGTTTCGAATGTCAATAATGCACAAACATACATCGACGCGCACACAGGTACACCTATCTATATATTATAAGCCCTAATCAATACAAATCCTCTTGCTTTGATCTGTCAAAGTCACCACAGAGAAAGATCAGAGAACACACACTACACTATACCCCGAATATTAGCTTAAATTTTTATCATTCAATCATAATTGTAATAAATTAAAGCTTATAACTACAATAACGAGGCCTTTTTTATGCTTCATGTGTTCACAGGTGAGCATCCAGCGGCCATGCAGCACGGCAACTCGAGCAATAGCGGCGCGGCGACGCGCACCTTGGCCCTGCTGCTGATAATCCTGCACGCGGGCTCGTTCACGAGGTGACTGCTAAACAACGATAGTCGACCGCCGTCGTTGTCGTCGTCATTTTTGTAACTTGCTGCGGCAGAATTTCCCGCGGGGAAGACGCAACTGACTCCGCCGCGACTCGGTTCGGTCGCGAGCAAGAATGAAAATATACACCTTCTCTCGAAGCTGCATGGCGTTCAACGAAAAATGAACGAATCGCTGCCACGCAACCACCGATATACTTAATCTAGTTTATTCCTCCTCGCCCTCCCCTCCCACGTGTACATTGAAAAACGTATTTTATGCAAGAAAAAAAAAAATAAAAATAAAAATAACGAGTAAAACTTACGAAAATATAATTGATACGATGGTAAATGTTTTTTGAAGAACGCTCGAATTTCCTACTGGTTTACTTTTTCGTTTACATGCGTCGTGATTAAGCTGCAGCATATATATACGTGATTCTTGCGAAGTAAAATTGTAAAAAAAACATTTACGAATCGATGATTTTATACCCACACATGATACCATGACACGTAGTGCGAGAATCGAACATGTACCGTCGCGTCAACCGTGATATTGAGAGATCATTTCTTTAATTTTTTCATGGTTAACATGAAATTTTGTAAAAACAATATATAATGAAGATTAATGTATTAATTATAATTTTCCTAAATTATCTATACTTTTCTAGACAATATTACGGTTAACATGACACAGACCATATATAATATAAAATATTTACTTATGTACGCAGAGTAGTTGAAAGTTCAAAACAGAGAGATATAATATGTGTCTGAGACTTGAGAATTTTTAGTTCAAATCGTTAAAATATTTTATCATTCTTTTTTTTTAATTATAGTTCATTCGTGTGCAAAAACAAAGAAGTAATTTATTAAGTCGTAAATAGATCGGATATTCGACTGACAAAAATCAACAACTTTTTTTCTGGAATGACTTTTTCTCCTCTCTTTTTTTTTCAAGTACAGCTGTATACATGAAATAAATGTATATAATTGCGCAAACATTTCTCAATTGTTATGTTCTCCTTTGATTGTGCTCTGTCGTTAATTGTAAAAGTTGTAAAGCTTTGTGAATGAGATTGTGGAAGAGTTTAAGTGTGGCACGTCAATCGGAAGTGAAATACCGCACGAGTTAATTTACATAAAATAAATAGTCCAACGCGATTATAAAACAACAAAATCATTTGATTTATTCGACCGAAATCGAAATGTCTTCTTTCATGGTTTTGCTGATGAAGAGTAAATTTAACGTTGAGTATTTGGGCAAATCTCTAGAACATAAATTGATAATTCCCGGACGAAGCACGAAGCTTTGTAGAGGCGAACTGAAAGCATGAGTAATAACAAAAGTAATCATTTCTCCAATCAGTACACGAGTTACAGCGAAATATTAATTATAATTGCAGCAAATTTTGATTTCATACATACTGCGACGTAAATAAGTGAAAGATTCACTAATCATACTTTTTCTTTTAGCAATGAAATGACTAATTGAAGAATTATTTAGGTCGTACTTTTTGATTAGCGATACAGCTTTTCCTTTATTGGAGTTGAGCTTATAAAAAAACTGCTGCATATACAATGGCTTCATTTTTGCTGATTCTGTAATTCGATGGTTTCAAATCTAATGAAATTTTGTTATTGCATTTTTTTCATAGTAGAATGGTACAAAAGATTGGAAAATGTCTCATTCTTATTTATAAGGTGAAAAGATTTTACGATGTCTCTGAAGCTTGTGTGTTTGCATTTGAAGAAATATAGAGCATGAATTAAATTTTAAAAAATGTAAAAGAACAAAAAACCTTTGAAATCTTAAAAGAATTTCTCATCTTTAATTTAAATCAAAAGTGTTTAAATATTTATTATAGTAAGATAAAATTGATCAAGATAATTGAAAATTATTCTAAAGTTTCCACATTCTAGAGATTTGCCTGTTTCGATATTACGCCCTTTTAAAAATAATCAAGTTTTAAGATTGAATTTTATGGGAACAGTCTTTGAGAACGTTGTTTTCAATAATCGAATCCATTTGCTCTTAAAAAATTGATGCGAAAACAAATATTCACGAGACAAATATGACTTTAAAAATGTTCATATTTCTATTTCGTATTTGCAAAGTTTACTGTAAGCTCATTTTAGACCAGGATTTACGAGAATTTCGTTGAGATATTTTTTTTTTCATGCAACTGTAAAAATATTTTATCAAAAATGCACGATTTCGCGAAAATTATTGCTGCACACTGCGTAACGAAGCCATTTTTGATCGTCAACATATCGTCTGTAGATTTCGCGGATTATACGGGTGCTGTTAAAATGAATGTATAGGTTACAAGCGTTGATATAAAAACAGGAATTTATAAATAATAATATATAAGTATACGGAGTAAATGATGTGTGTACTATACAAATAAAGCAGAAAATTATCAATTAAATATTGTCTTGTATATATAATTGTAAAAACTATTTACATACAATTAAGTTAGCAGATAGGATACCTCATTAACTCAAAAATGTATCGTTTGAAAAGGTTAAAGTAAAGTGTAAATATAACCCAAAGCTGTAATCGACTGTGGCTCTGTTTCACGCAAAGCCACACATAATATATTGTAGTTACACGTCAGTAGAATTGCCTCTATGAAAAAATATATTATCTTTGATGAAAATAAAATTAATTTAACGAAAATGATCAGGCAATTGTATTATTAACACAAAACTGCTAAATCATCAATTTATTAATGATCAATACTTTATTTGCATTAGCTATGTTTAATTGTTTAATTATGTTCAGTTATTTATAAACGTTTTTGATTTGATTTTTCTAAATCCTAGTTAGTTGTCAAATGATATTTTGGAATTTGTTTAAATCAAATCAATACCAAATTGAGTCATTATTCGTAAAAAAAAGAATGCATAAAATAATCAAGCTACTTGGATTTGCTGCGTATCGTTGTTAAACCTCTATAAAGCTCACGTTCTATATACCACTGCAGCATCGACGAGAAGGTTAGAAAGCCGGACGGCTTAGACAAAGCAGACATCGGAAATACCTCTCGCGCTGCCATGCTTTTCTTACGTAGCGCGCACAATCTAATGAGAAGATTAAGTCTGAGAAGATAAGTTTATCGAAGTGTTCGCCGGAAGAAAATCCGTTTCAAGGAGCAGCGTAACGATACAGCGGCTGCGTGACGCTTCTCTCGGGATGTAAGCTTTTAATGAATCGATACTTGCCATTAATATCAGAGAGAGAGACCAATCTGTCAATCCGTCACAAAGCCGAGAGGTAGTTGAAGGTTCACTACTAATTGTAGCTAATTATTTGAGTACATTAGTGTCAAACGATTCAAAATATAACCCTGTAAAAAAACGGTATTTCTCTCGCTCCTTCAGTTCGTGGATGATCGCATTTAAAATCGCTGTAGAATCTACTAGAGTTTGGAAAAAAGGACAATTTAGCCTATTTTGGCTAATTAATAACAATATCAGGATATGAGTTTTAAAATATTTTTAAAGGAAGAACTTCAAACGAGAACCAATCAAGAATTCTCTGGATTTCTTCAAGTGTTGCTTTTTGAAGCGTTTTTCAGTATTTTTTTTCTGTTACTATCAAGTTTATCGTAACAAATTACTTGCACGTAATGAAATTGTAATGACGTCTTAATTAAAAAAATTGTTCTACTAAAATGAATTATTCATTGGAAATAATTTAAATTGTTCTAAGATTTGCTTTCTCCTAGATGAAGCTCTACGATAGGCTCGAAAAAAAGTTTTAAAGCAGGCGTGGTAGAAAAATTTGGTTAATATATTTGTAAAATAGATTTTTTTATTTGACTGATGGCTATAGTTTTCATCGCGTACTTTTCGTTTGTGGCTTGGGTTACTTTGAGTGCCTTGCATAACATATTTCTTCAAGGCTACAATTAAAGAGTGTTCGAACACAACTAATTGAAAAAATTTGATGACTAAAGTTTTGTTACAACCGCCAGTAACGCGTTGCCATGCCTGTACGAATTCATACATTTTAATGGCAAATTTATTCTATAGACTTGAGTCTAAATTTCCTGTTGACAGTTTAAAAAAATTAATATTAACAGAATAAGTTTGTGGTCAAATACTTGATATGTCACTGAGTTAAATTTTTTATTCTAAAGGCAAGAACATTATAGTGTTGTGTAAAACCCTGCAAACAAATAATCGATCAAAAAATATAAAATAATAAGATAACAATGAAATTGTTAGCAGCATATCCATATCCATGTGAACTGACACCAGGACCAGGTGCAACTCTTAAAATAAATTACGAAAGTTATAGTGCAGTTAGTATAAATCAGTTCTACAGAATGAAACTAGTTTTCATGCAATCATAATTTACAAATCAATAATAATTAAGCAAAGGAGGAAAAACGTTTCACTAAAATTTCTAAATAAATTGTGTTTCAAGTTATTTTTCAATAATAACACCTGCATGTACTTTTGAACTTTTTATCGTAAGCTTTCATAACATAAAGTGAGCAAAAAAATTATCGCAACAAAAATTTTATTTAGATTTTTCTTTTTTTGATTTCTTGGAAACTTTGTCTGTTTTAAAGCCATATTTATTATAAATAGGTACGAGTCAATATCAAGTTACAAGTAATATTTGAGCACAACATTATAAATAACTAAAAAATCTAATGTTAAACGTGTTTATGGACTGCAGTAAATTGTTTATCGAAATCTTACAAAAAACATCGCCAAGTTCTCTTTTCAAAGAGTAACTTAAAAAATAGAGCTCTCTACGATTATTTTTGTGCCCTGTAGGTCGTTTTAAAGTTACCATTTAGAGTACGTAAAATACCTCGTTTAGCTGAATCGACTCAAATTTTTGGATATTTTGCGTAACCGAGCACTCGGTTCTGCACAGTGATTACAGTAACTGTTACCTTATTTCATTGAACATTAAGATATTTTTCGTTTGCCAAGTAAACTTTGAAATCACTCGAAAAATTCGAGTGATTTAAATTTTGGATATAAAAAATTATTAAGAAAAATTATATGAACAATTTTAAAATAAGAGATGAAGAGTCAGGAAATGTAAAGCAAAGTAGTAACCCAATTATTAAAAAAATAAATTTCCGATGGGACAACACATACGAATCAATCTAATTTTATCTAATATAATCAGTGAGTAATGGAACACAATTGATTTGAAAAATTTAATAATTAAAGTATTGTAACAACCGATAGAAACGCGTTACTATGCGTACCCGAATGCATAAATTTTAATGATTCTTTTCCATAGAATCAGATCTAGATGAGAGCTTACATTTTCTGTAGATAGTTTTAAATATATAAATATTGAAAATATACGTTTGTGGTCAACTGCTTGAAATGTCATGGGGTTGAATTTTTCATCCTGCAGGACTGAGCATTATAGATCAGTTTAAAAACTTGCTAATAAAATATTCTCGGATGAAATAAACAATCGTACGATTGAAAATGATTCGATAGCAATGAAATTATTAAAAACAACAAAAAAAATAATTAGCTATTAAGTCATTTTAAATGATAAACGCAATAAAAGCTTGGCACGTGAAAGTCGAATTTCTCTCCTCTTCCATAAGAGGACGTCTCGCCCATAAGAGCCTATGTTAAATGCTGAGCATACGCCGCCATCTTTGACGAAAAACGAGCGCTGCTTCGGATCCCAATATATATAAAGTTCGACGAACAATAGTTGTACAATTTTGAAACAATATATTATACGCTTGATTTTGCAATTATTTTATTTGACTGGATTTTTGGGCTGGAATTTACATCAGAATATAGTGTCTCAAAGTTAAGCAAAATTTTCAAACAGAAAAATTAAGCTGAATCCCAGCCTAAAAATCCTTTCAAACAAGTTTGAAAATCTAGCTGAAAATCCAGCTGGAATAGAGCTTGAATGAAAGTGATTTTAACTAAATTCCAACTGGAAGACAGCTTAAATTGAAGCGATTTCAACTGAATTTCAGCTGGAATTCCGATTCAAATCTAGCTAGAATTTTTAATGGAGTTATTTAATTTCTAAAATTCTAGTTACTTTGCAAAAGTGTCAAATATTTTGCGAAAAATACTAATGCTACAATATTCTTATATTTTAATAGGTTTGATTTATACTGGCTCAATGGTATTAAATTCAATAAATTTCATTAAAAATTAATTATTGAATATTCATATTGATAATATCCTTTTTTAAGATTTTATTCGCCAAAAAAGTTAATAATTTATTCTTGCTTCTGGAAATGACTACCAAAAGATTAAATGATTACCAAAAAAAATCAGGCACCTCACTTATCGTCTTTGTTGATGATTCGTACTTTCCAATGCTTGATTGGCTTCGCGCGCGCACGTTATTTTGACTTTCGAAAGTAGAAAATTCTTTTCAAGCTTTTTGCTTTCGTTAATGTCGCGTTTGGTTGGTAAGTCCACGGAGAGCTTCAAAAACGAAAAATTGAATTTACCGCTCTCGCCCGCCTTCGTGCTTGCTTGAATCATTGTGTTGCACAATTCCCATCGCGAATCAAAAAAAGCTTATGTCTTTTTTCTCGTACAGTCGATCATTCAGTTTATCTTCGTTATGCACAGTCTATCTGCATAAGATCGAATTGTGGCAAGGTGTATGATGCCTATGGACGCAACAGAAACTTGTTTCGAAAAATTACGTCGACGCATTTGCATCGCAATAGCGAAGAACGCCAAGAAAAATGCAATAGCATTTGTAATGGTAGCATTTAATGCATTTCTTATCAATCATCATGGCCAACTTTTAGCTGATGTTAGTTGACATTTTTTATAAAAGGTAAATTCCTTGTGTTTCGATTTCGTATTCAAACAGACAATAATATTTTATGAATAATATTATATAAAAAATATGGTTTTAGTTATTCTTGTGGATGGTACAATTTTCCTTTGAAAACTAGACGATACATGTTATTGATTATGCTTCGAGCGTCATATCCTTGTCAATTGTCTTCAGGACCAGCTACAGCTCTTAAAATAAATTACGAAAGTTATAGCGCAGTTAGTATTAATAAGTTCTACAGTATAACACTAGCTTTGGTTTCTAATTGAGTATTTTTTTTAAGCTTATGAATACAGCAGCTTCTTACATGACTGTCATGGCATCTCTAATTTAATTGATTCTGTAAATCAATAATAATTAAACAATGGAGGATAAAATTTTTAATAAAAAGTTCTGATTCAGTTTTGTTTAAAGTCACATTTTGATAATAATACCTGCATGTAATTAGAACTTATCATCGCAAGTTTTCTTAATTTATTTAAATTCAAGATTTCAAACTTAAAAAATCTATATCAAAATACGTCCTCTTTTATTCATAAATCTGACTTACCCTGCAATATCTAATATCGTACTGTATTTTCCTGAAAGTAAAACGAGGTTGAAATGAAGGTCTTTGATTTAATATTCATTGTAAATGTATCATATATGGTATTTTTCATGCCTCCGATCAGCAAGATGCTAGTTAACAGAACAGAGAAGCAAGATGCCTATTCATTGCTACTTTGGCTCTGGGTTCTGCAAGATAAACACAGTAATTTCAACTTTGTTCGTATTCAAAATTTTCGTTTTTCGAGTTAATTTTCTAGGAAAAAAGAAAAATTATAAGAATTATAGATTCATATTGATGGAAGATATAACAAGTTTTCTTTGCTCGTAAGCTTTGAACACAATGTCGAAAGAATTAAAGATGACCGCAAAAGTACCATTATCAAACTAAAATACTAAAAGTAGTTGAGTACAAGCCGATTCTAAAATAAAATAATTTTGTAAACTTTATTTTAAGTTTTTAACGATTTAACGACAACTACATTAGATATCATCACAGTTTGATGTATTATATTGATGTATTATATATATCATGTGTCATTATTTTATTTACTTACTTGTCGGTAGTTCCTACTCGAATGCTGTGTAAAAGTAGCTTGTCTCTTCAAGTCTGACCTATAAAACACATTTTTTGTCGATAGTTTTAACAAAATTAATATTAAAAGGGTACGTTTGTGGTCAAATACTTAAAATGTCATTGAGCTAAATTTTTTATTCTGCAGGCCAAAACATTATAGTGATGTTTGAAAACTTTTTAACAAAATATTATCTCAGGAAATAATCAAATGTGCAATCGAAAATGGTGAGCAATACAATAAGCTAAAATATTCAGATTATTAAGTTCATTTCAAACAATATATCCAATAAAAGTTTTGGTACATCTAAGGCCAAATTTTGTCTAAACATTTGAAATTTTCACAAGATGCTTTAGTCTATCGTCAACACATTTAAAAAGTTTGAATTTATAGTCAAGATATAAAATATTAAATAGTTAAATATTTTATACATTAGCCTAGAATTATGTTTTAAAACCTTTCGTGAAAATAAGTGTTCGGAAAGCTTCATTAGTACAACTGCAAATGTTTTAATAACGTCAAACTTACTTTGGTATTCGAAATATTTGGAAATCTTTAAACAATGGATCCAATCGAACGTTCATTGCGTGAAATTGACTCTGTTTATTATGGAGGAAATGTAATATATCATCGATTGTGTTTTTTTTGGCCATACACAAATCGTAAGATTCAGTATCTTGGAAGAATTATATATTCTATTAATTTCACCTACGGTTTATATGTAACGGTAGATTATTTAATGTTGATAAAACAATACCTAAACATAGTGTTTTTCCAAAGAACTTTAAAATTATGTTTGTGAAAATATCATAGGCTCTTGCTACAAAACGGAGAGTTTTTGTAACCCCAATCGATTGGGAACTCGCAATTCAAAACCTATTCGAGTTGGCATTTCTTTCTATGATATTATGTATTTATCTTCTATTTGTTTCTCTAGATAAACAAGTATTTCATTTTGAAAAGTTATCTTTTATCCAATAAAATATATACACTCTGTAATGTTTACACTATTTTAGGTCGAAAGTTTTCTTAAAGAAGCAGTTACTTTTTGGAAAAGTGTCACTGTTCCCGAACAAAAAGAACTGTTAATTAAAATGAGCAAATCCCACTCTGTGATTATTCCTTTCATCAAAGGTATTTCTTTGAATTATATAATTTTAGAGCTATAAATTCGAATACTTTTTTAAATATTCAGTTGCTGTTCTTGGCTCTTTTTTGTTATTTTGGCTTCTACCAGCTATTATTCCACCAATTCTCAATATTATATTACCAGGGGAACACAATTTTACAGCAAAATTATGTACAACTGGAGAATTAACACTTCTAGATCCTGAAAAATATTTTTTTTTCTGGTTCGGGTATACCTTCATCATTTTAACACAGGCAGCATTGTTTGCATTGTCTTTGTGTATTTCTCAGATTTTTTTTATCTCACTGAATCTAGCAAGATTCAGGCTACTCAGGTATCTAATTAACCGAATTCTTTAACATAATTGCATTCTAGTAATTTACGTTTCAAGTGCTATAAGTAACACTTTAAAACACTTGTGTCGTAAATTACTATTATTATATATGAGGCTAATACTCAAGTAAGAAAACAGATATCGATTATAGTTACAGATTTTCAACTCTTAAAAAACTTGTTAACAGTGACTCTTTTACTTTCAATGGATCATTGAACGAGTATATTCATAATGAAGTAGTAGACATACACCGCAAACACAAAGATTGTTTTGAGTAATATAAAAAATAATTATATCTATTGAGGACTGAACGATACCGTCACGCCGCGTAGTGGCGAAATTCTGTACTAGCGCACTAGGGAAATTTTGACGAAATAACTGTGCTGCACTCGGATAATTGACATTAAATGTTGTCTAACAACACTTATTAACAAATTTTTAATGGGATTAAAATTTCTAAATTTATATTTAGGTATGTACTTACAATTAAAAATGACAAATGTACAAAATTCATTGTGCAACATTTATTATTTTGTACATTTATCGAATTTCCCATGTTATTTCGTCAAAATTGCCCTAGTGCGCTAGTACAGAATTTCGCCACTACGCGGCGTGACGGTATCGTTCAGTCCTAAATATAATAAGAATTTTATACTTGTAATCATAATTTCAATCGTATGATTTAAAATGGTATAATTATAAAATAATTTAAAGCTTGATGTTTTGGTTGGATTTTCAAGCTCGAATTTCCGGCAGGAATATTTTAGCAGAAATTTATAACCTAACATTTAGGTTAAATTTTTAATTTGGTAAATTGAGCTAAATTTCAGCCGAGAAATCAATCCGAAGTATAAAAAAATTTAGCATAAAAATCCAACTGAATAATCCAGCTGAAAATTTATCTGGAATTTCTAAAAAAATTACTTAAAATTCTAGTTTCTTTGCTAATGTATCAAGTATCGGACGAAAAGTACTAATTATATTACATGCTTATATTTTAATAGGTTTAATTTTTTGTGGTTCAATGGTATGGAATTTAATTATCGATTTTAAAAAATTAATTTCTGAATATCTATATATTTCAATCAATATTTCAGATTTTATTCGCCAAGAAAGTTAATAATTTATTCTTATTACTGGAGATGATAGTATCATTTGCATTCATAGCATTTTATGCATTTCTGATAAGTTATTTTGGACAAATTTTAACTGATGTCAGTCTTGAAATTCGTTATGAGAGGTTAATATGTTGTAATTCGATTAATTAATTTTTTTTTACGAATAATTTTATAGAACAATTATAATTCTAGTTATTCTTGTGGGTGGTACAATTTTCCTCTAAAAACTAGACCATGTATTTTATTGATCATGCTGCGAGCAGAATATCCATGTGAATTGACATCAGGACCAACTAAAGCTCTTAAATTGAATTATGAAAGTTATAGTGCAGTAAGTATGAATCAAAAAAGTAGTAGTTCTATGTTCAGATAGAATGAAACTAGTTTTTTTTTAATTGAGCATTTTATTGTAGCTTATGAATACTGCAGTGTCTTATATGACTATCATGGCATCCCTTATTTAATTTATGGATCCAATCAGTCATTTTTAAATGCAAAAAAGAAAACTTAAGGACATTTCTAAATCAGTTATCAATTCTTATTTTAATTATAATACTTGCATTTATTTTTGAACTTATTATGAACAAGTTTAATATTTAAATTCAGGACTTTGAATTAAAAATATTCAAAGTATATCTTAAAATACGTCTAACTTCATTCATTTACCCGAGTAACTTTGGTTCAAATGTCTATGAATAGATCTTATACTTCTAGGATTTGATATGATTATATATCTTCAATGTATCCGTTTTGAGTTTTTACTGACACCCAAATGATGTGTGACAATTTTATAACATTCGAAAGATTTGATGTTTTAATGTACTCCATTAAGGGCTCAAAGGGGGCTTAAATAATTGTGGGTCAAAATAATACTTTTTTACAAAACCGTGCGCACGTATGTCACCGATCTTGCCGCGGTTTTGGTATGTTATAGTACATGGTAAATAGGTCCCAAAAACAAAATTTTAGACCCCCTCCCCCCTCCTACCCCCCACTTCCGGTATAAACGTCCATTTTCGATCTATATTTTTTCTGAGGACATGAAGTAATGAGGTAATGTTTTTCAATGCGATAAAAAACTGAAAAAATTTTCGTTTACTACATCGGCTCATACCGCCATATCTCGATTTTTGAAATTTTCAATAATTTTTTCTGAAGGCCTGAAGCACTCAAAAAATCTGAAAAAATTCAAGGTTGTTTGGATTGTTGAAAAGTATTTTTATGAATTTTTTCAGATTTTTTAATTACTTCATGTCCTCAGAAAAAATATAGATCGAAAATGGACGTTTATACCGGAAGTGGGGGGTAGGAGGGGGGAGGGGGTCTAAAATTTTGTTTTTGGGACCTATTTACCATGTACTATAACATACCAAAACCGCGGCAAGATCGGTGACATACGTGCGCACGGTTTTGTAAAAAAGTATTATTTTGACCCTTATATATTTCTATTTATTGTGTTAAGCTGAAAAAGTGAAAACAAATTTTTTTCAGAAAACGGGCATAAAAGCCTTTTTCAATACCCCATTTGAAAGTACTTTGTCTAGTTAAATACTTACAAACACTTAAATTAACTTGTATCGGCCTATGACCCTTCAGCGAAGAGCACTGAGAATATTTAAGCTGTTTGTCGTAAGATTCTAAGTGATAACTTAACACGACTAAGTTCTAGGTCATTTCATTTTCTTCGATGGATCATTATCCATCAACGCAACCTCAAGCTAAGCATAAGATCTTATTTGACTACTACTTCCACATACAATTTAATAAAATATTTTATTAAAATTTATCAAAAATAATCATTAATGTGACGTTTGAGGTGACTTTTTTCCCCAAATAACTTCGAAAAAATCACATTCTAAGCGAAAAATATCGCATTCGAAACGTCTACAACAATCGTGAACCTATTATGTGCTACATTTATGTGAGTTTTGAGGTGGGGTTTTTGTCCAAATAATGCATGACAAATATTACATTCAAAGGGTTTGTTTCGATTGTGTACTCCACTGATATGATTTTTTAAGTTTTGTTGGTAACCAAATGATTTGTGACAAATCTCACACCCGAAGGGTTTGATTCGATCATGTACTAAATTTACATGAGTTTTGAGATTATATTTTCGTCCAAATGATTTATGATAAATTTCACATTGAAAACATTTCCTACGATAATGAACTGTATTTATGTGAGTTTTGAGGTGTAGTTTTTGTTCAAATAGTGCATGACAAATGTTACATTCGAAGAATTTGTTACGATTATGTACTGTATTTACATGTATTTTAAGGCTTACTCTTGTGTCCAAATGATTTTTGACAAATGTCACATTTGAAGGGCTTGATTCGATTTGGTACTAAAAAATCAATGTTCATATATTCATTTATATCAAAGGTCGGATTTTTTTTTCTATTTTTTCACTAGGTAGGCGAATTTGATGCTCGGTTTTGAAAACGGTTGCTGATGAAGATTTCAGTTCGGGTTTGACTTCTCTGCACTCAAAGTCAATGAATATATTTTCAATTATGTCATTGGTCTGATTTACGTTTTCTAGTTTCACATTAGGTGAGAAAATTTGATGTTCATTTTTGCAGATGATTGTTGATAATGACTTCAGTTCACATTTAACATCTCTGCACTCAAAATCTATTAGTATTTTATCATTCGTACGTTCCTGTAATTCCATAACCTCATTCCTGTTGCGAGCCTAAAATTAAAATTGTACTATAGGTATTGACAGTGAAAAATTAGAACATAATTGAAATTATTAAACTCACTGGTGTTTTACAAAACGGGACTATTTCAAAGTTTTGGGTTTCACATTTGAAGTTGAAGTCGGAATTGAAATTGAAATCATCACTTGCACCTGCCCAGTTATTGGCGGGTTCATCTTTTACCCTTAACGATAGTCAATCTGATAAAACGATCGCTTGAAAAATATAAGAACATGCATAAAAAATGTTATACCTGACTCTACTTTCTATTACTCTCTTGATTAAAGTCACAACGACTCGAGAAAAAATATTCAATCAAAAAGAAAAAATATTCGAGGTTATCTTCCTCAAGTAGACTACAACGCTATACTCCGATTTCACCAATTTGTGTAAATACTTGCTTACTGCAGGAACTTAGCTCTCCGCTGGTGAAATAATACACTACTCATCTATCAGCAAAGAGACTCAGCGAATTTGATAGCTCATCCTCGGCGATACTTTCCCCTTCTACAGACGACTGGATATACCCAGTTATGTTTTGCTATGTATATATAAGAACTCTCGTGTTGTTACAATTACTCCGAAATTGTAATCGAAATATCAGTCATCCAGGCGCAGAATTGAATATATCTGTGAGGCTTGCGGAGAAATATTCAGACAAAAGAGACATACAAATTTAAATACAAACCAATACAGTCATTGGAAATGAAGTTCGATTTGTAATTTTTTTTTACTCTAAAAAAATTGGTGATTCGATTGTGTATTCACAACGAACGTGTTGTAATTAGTCGTTGGATTTAGATGGGTGGCGCGAGTTTTCTTAGAGCAGCGCCAAAAAATTCAAAATTCCAAATATTATATTCTGCTAGATGTGCTAGATTTATATATTTTAAGTTGCCAATAAATTTTTATCAAATTAAGAAGAGAAAAAGTAGAAGGATATAAGTCAATTTTTAAAATAAAACAATTTTTGAAACTTTATTGTAGCTTTTGATGATTGACAAATATTCATCATTCGACTATATGAGAGATATCATCACGGTAATATAAGACATTGATGTATTAAGGAGCTATGTGATAGAAAATGATTAAATTTTTAAATAAATAACCCTCACGTTCATTCAATTGATTAATCTTGTACACTAACTTTTGTGAAATTTTCAAAATTAATCGCCGTCGCTGGACCCACGGTAAGTTTGCATGGCCGTAAACCCCGAAGAATCATAAATAAAATCATTTTACGACTTTTTACAGACATACTATCCCATCCACAATCATAACTTCAAATGAATTATTTTTTTATTTTACAAGTACGTGTTTAGTTAGAATGAAAAATCGATTTTACCAATTTGCAAACATATCTTCACTTATGTCAACCAACTTTTGTCCTGCGTAACTCATTAGAAATGCTCCGAACATTATAACTGCGAAAGCAGCAGTCGTTTTGATGCAATTTTCGACGTTATTTTTTTTAGCTTCTATAACAACCTGAAAATAAACGCATAAAACATGAATGAACCCTCACGAATATTTTCATCAAAATCGATTTTTTAAATAAATAGCTTAATTCAACGAACCATTGCACCTGCCACTGATATGAGTAATAAAATTAGAAACATAACGAAAAGTGCTATATTTCGAGTAATTTCATTCACTCGTTTTACCTGCCTTTTAATTTAGAATATAACATTTTAAAACATACACGAAAATATTACATAATTAAGTAACTACACCAGATCGATTAATACTCGTAACAAAAATGATGATCTTTGACTATAATTTTGGTTTCTTCGTAAATCGTTTGATGAAAACTTGCATCTTTGTCCGTTGAGGTGTCGTGAAACCGTTGCCTCAATTTTTGAAAATGATAACTGAAACGTTTGTAATTTTTAGATGCGTGAGAAATAAATTTTCCAACTTACTTGACGACTCGAGACTTTGCTATTATATATGCGATGCAAGTTATAAAGGCATGGAAAACAGCGACCACTGCAACGATGAGAGACATCAAACAAATGCAATTGTAGCAGAAAGGTATCGTTAGGAGTGATTTTCGGTTTATTTCAAAATTCCCAATGGTAGAAAGGATTGGTTTATACGTGGTGCTGATTATTCGATTCGATAACAATGGAGTTAAAAATGGACATCCTAGCGTGACAACACCTTCCAAAATTATTGCCACTGTTGGAATTATACAAAAAGTATTATAAAATTATTGGAATGATTCCCTAAAAAGCTTTTCACGGAAAAAGCTACAAAACAATTACGAATATTTGCTTAGCATGAATTAAATTATTACTAACAAGCAAACATCATAGAAATGATGTATATCTGTCTCATACTAGTTTTCATGATTTGTCGAGCTTCGAGTTCGGAGTTCTCGTAATCAGCTACAATAACTTGAAGAAATGCTTTTACCTACACAAGTAGTATTGAATGTTCAAACTTTTTATATACACTTGTTTTGATTAAACTTGTTACGGTTTTTTGATGAAATGTTCCAGTTAAGTAAAGTGCAAACATAAGTATTCCAGTAAGAGTTTCAAATATAAGGGCAACGTATACTTCGATAGGTCTGCCTCCTAAACGGTATTCTTTTAATATTGCATACAGCTGTCGAAAAAATTATGAACTCGATAAAAAAAATATGCAAATAAAATTCAAATACAAATTAGTGAATTGAAAAATTCAAAAAAAATTTCAAAATCAAGCATTAATAATTCCATTTTTCCATACCTGCATCACTATAGCATGAGTGAAGAAAAATATAAAAATCGATCTGCCAATAATCTTTCGTAAACGACTCTGATATGGTGATAACGATGCAACTTCGATAAATTTCAAATGAAAATAAAAATGTTCTACCATAAACGACCTTGAGGAATGATATGTAGCTTCCATGGGTACTTTCAAACGTAATCAATGAATAGTCACAATAAAAATTTATCAAAAATAAAAACGTATTGTGAGGTTAAATCTCTTTTAATAATAATCATGGCTTACTTAAGGGCTATGAGGGGGCTTAATTATTTTTAATTTTTGATTTTTAAGTTTTAAGCTGTAAAAGTGAAAATTTTTTAGCTACACATGATAAACTTTATTTACTTGTATTACAATTTTTTCCAGAATATACTATTTAAAAATAATTAATTAAATATGGTATATTCGATAAAAATTAGAAATAGTCTAAAACTGTAAGTAAAAAATTAGAAACAATTAAGCCCCCTTATAACCCTTAACATATTTCTACATATCTTATCTGTTGAAATAATAGTCAAAAATTAATATTTAATAAAAATGTTTACTTCTATATTACTGATAATAATTTTCTACTTATGTGAATTTTTGCAAGGACAAGCGCTGAAAAAACCTGGTACTTTATTTGTGGCCCAAAAATTACTTAATAAATTGAACTAAAATGACTACATTTTAAAATTATATGTTACTACAATAGACAACTGTAGAGGTAATGTGCATCATTATTTCAGATTGATTTGCACACGAGTCTGGAAAAAAATAAGTCCTATAAATTTATGCAAGATTAATTATGTAAGATTATCTCCACTATTCACGCGTGCATAGTTGACCTTGACATTTCCAATTCACCGAAACGCGGAAAAATACAGAGAATTGCATTATAGCTTGAAAAAAAAAATTGGAAATAATTGGACACTTACAAAGGAAAAATATTATTTAAGCTACAACCTGCAATAAAAAGTTCAGGAATATGTATAAAATAAGCGAAGTTGTTTACAATTTTGGATATTATTACGCTACTTCGCAATAAATCATCAGTTGTTTTTTTTCCAAATAATAGCAAAAAACATTTATAAATCATACGAAATTTTCATATCATAGTCATTAATTATTGTAAATTCTACACCGTATAATTAAGAAATCGTAGAACGACGAAAACTAGTGAATTAAAGCAAAAACTCATTTTTTCCACGAAACGCTCTAAAAATAATTTTATTATTATTACAATTTTATTCAAAATCATTTTTCTAACGCGCTGCGCCGAGAAAATTAGAATTAACACGGGACATTTTTTTTCTACCTTTCTTTTTTGCCAAGCTACACAGCTGTTATGGCACATGCATATTTTTACTGAAACAGAATATAACATACGTGCAGCAGCAGCGGTACGACCATGACAGATTTTTTTCTGCCTTTGGTGGTGAAAGTAGGAGAAAAGAGAGAGAGAAGAGAAACGAGAAGAGAAGAGAGAGAGAGAGAGAGAGAGAGAAAGAGAGAGAGAGAGGTAAACGCACTCACGCACATAACGAGAACTGCTAATGAGCGTGAGGGTTGAAGGTTTGTAAGAGATATACATGTGCCCCGACGCCGTTACTTTGGTGGTATACGCGAGTGCATTTAATGAATACGTTGAAATATATCGCTCCCAAAGAGAAAGAGCGAGAGAAAGAGAGAAGAGCCGAGTGTGTGTGTGTGCGAGAGGAAAGGTTGCTACTAGTAGTTCTACTGCCGCTGCTACTGCTATGTAAAATTTATACGTTGAGAGAGAGCGAGAGGGCTGACGCGCATTTTTCGTCACAAAATTAAGCTATATACTTATATATATACGACTACTCTGCGCGAAGAGCTGCTGACAGCTTCATTATGATATTATATGCTTTCAATTAGTGNACATTATGTACCTCTACCCAATAGACTCTTATTTTTGATTCATACTTTGGCTCTCTCTCTCTCTAACGCGCGCGTGGCTCTGCACTCGCGTTTGCAGGGCTTTCAAAAGCTTTCAATCAAAATGAGGCTACATACATATTAGAGCGTATCGATTTACCCCCTTCAATGTTTAAAATTATCATCGCGTAAGTATGTATATCCTTTTATGAATGATGCGAGAGCGCAGAGAGTGAGAGAGATAATTTATGGCAGATTTTGCGCATTTTTTTGCACTCGCGGGCTCTTTAACACCTCGAAGAGAAATATATGCAGCAGCGCAGGCTTTGTGGTGGAGTCGAGAGAGAGAGAACATTTTTTTCGATGATCAATCATTTTTTGTAGACTCAAAGTTGGATCTACAGAGTAGGAATTATTTTGTTAAAAGTAATGAAGCTATAGCGATAAAAAATTAATTGTTACGAGAGTTTTTGAGCATTTTGTACAGTTGCTATTTACCAAGAGTAGCATTTTTATGTTTAGAAGAAAATAAAAAGAAAGTTAAAAGTAATTTTTCCTAGCTTTTATTATTTCCAAAATAATTAGTTAGTGAAGATATTTTCTTCTAAGATAAAGTCTTATTACCTTTATACATAAAAAAGCGTTGACGTAGATATTATGAAAAAAAAATGTTTGGAAAATCCAGATGAAAATCAAGTTTAGAATAGATAGTTTTAATGGACAGTTTATCTTTAGTCCAACATTTGCAACATAGACTTGGAATAACGTAAAACCTGCTATACGCGCACAATATAAAATGATTGATTTTACAACAACCTCAAAACATAAATGCAGCGTAGTAAGGGTCACTTAAGTATTGAAGTAAGTGGCCATCATAACAATGGTATAGGGGTCAAAATAGGCAGAACCTCTACTTCACTACATTTATGATGTTGCTGCAGAATTAATCGCCTCGTAGTGTACGCGCATACTTATACCGTGCACTGCCAATCGCGCGCTCCAATATCCACTCGTGTAAAACAGCGCGCGATATCGATTTTGAGCTCCCGCAGAAATGTATCACAATTTCTCTCTGGCCACGTACACCGCGCCCGGCCGACCATCGCAGATTGCCAAAACTAAAAGCTTGTTGTTGCCTGAAGGACAGGGCCTGGTTTTGACAGACACTGCGTATAAAAAAAAAGGGAAACCCTGTCGAGCCCAAGAGACATTTTGTTATTAACTGAAAGAGAAGAGTTTGATGTGGTCGGATTAGAAAAAAAGCAAGTGTATTGATTTTTAATTGACTATATTGATAAACGATACAAATAAATGAGACTATGATTTATTTTTGAACAAAATAGTCAACAGTTTAATTTTTATCATTACCTTAACACTCTTTATTGTCTAAAAAGAAATGTTTTATACTACTTTCAATGATATTCGACATAAAGTACGATTTGACACAATACTTACAAAAAATTATTAACCACACGTAAGGTTATTTATTTTCTTTTTATCGAGTATAAGAAATTTCAACGCAGTATAAACAATTTGTTTGATCACAATAACTTGATATATACTTATACATTTTATTTTTACATGATTGTTATAACGAGAATCACAGTTGATAGTTTCAGTCACAATTTAATAAATTGCATTTCTTCTTTGAAGAGTAATATCGGAAGTTATTAGATGGAATAAAATACTTATATTCATTAATAGTCTAGTTCAATAATTACTCTGACCAACAATTCTTTTACATCTATGCTTACGCGTGTACATTGACTTAAAAATATCTATTTACTTTCGGTAGTAAAATGTAACTAAAAATAAAATACAAATTAAGCATAACATATCGACTCCCTTTACAAATAGTAGTACTATTTTCTAGTCATTTCACTAGGTAAACGCATTACTCTCCGTAATGGGTGCAGAAATCGTTAACAAATTGTTAAGTAAATAATAAATTTTAAGATAAACTTTTAATATAGGTAAGTAGTAATTTTTTGTTGCATACCCATAATTTTCTTTCACTTTCACTTAAAAGAAATTATATTTAAAAAATGGTGCATCAAGAATTTTCTTCATAAAAACAGCTCAAAAAATAATTATAACTAAATTTAACCCTGTGCGTTTGTTTTTTATCTTTATAACGTTCAGATATTCTGAATAACTTTCCATATTCTACATTTAAAATTTTATAAATTTACAAGGAACAAAATTATCAAGTTCAACATTTTGTATATTAATTTATAGTATAATATAAACTTCATTTCACCCAAGTAGATAACTATAACAATTTTCAATAGCATTTTATCATAGATGAAATTGAACGCATGGAAAATTGATTTTCATTCTAAATTTTTAAGTAGGACGAAAGCTGAGGCAAAATAAAAAATATTTAGATTAGTTTTTTGCAACTTCTACGAAATATTTTTTCAAGTGAATCTGTGGTACACTTCATTGAAAATATATCAACAAAGTCACAGAGCCATTTAGGAAAATAGTCAATAGAAGTCGTAAAAATTAACTTAAACATTTTCATATTTGCTCCAGGTGCAGCCTCTTCTCAATTTGTAGATATTTTTTTCAGATTTTACAAGTGTTCTAAAATATTTACAGTGTATAAACAATGTATATTAACGACCAAATATTATCAAGAATAATTTTTGGAAATCTTATTTAACTATATAATAGTCACTTAAAACAATGCGATATTTTCGGATATGATTTCATATTATATTTAAATAGGCAGTCTTAGTTTGGAATGTTCTTAGAAAATTGTAGTAGTGTCTTCATTTTCAACAATTTAGAGAATTCGAAGGAAAATGTTTCTTGTAAAATTAATTATTAATAATAAAAATAGATAACATTAAGTTATACGTATGTTGAATTCAAGTTAACTCTATTGTAAGATCATTAGCTAATGCCTTAGATCCTTTCTTTTTTTCTTTTTTTCTTTTAATACTGACAACCAGAGTCTATCATGATAATGTTCAGAAACTTCTTAATTTCGTGTATTTTATTTTGCAACTTTATTAAAACTTGTAGGAAGAACCGTCAGAGTAGTGCTGTTCAATCTCAAAGACCTCGGTTCTATTTCTAATGACATTCGATATAAGTCATCTTCGTCTAATAATAAGCTTGTGTCCAATAAGTAATTTGTCACTTTGGTAATTAATTCAATTTTGTACGGTGTTTGTTGAAAATGACGAATTTCACGTATTACGTGGGCAATCTGAAACAATAAATGCAAAAAATTTAAAACAACTTTAGCAAATAAATTTTGACTATACTATTTTTCAATGTTATTGGGAGTCGAACTTTGATAGGAATTGATTTGATATAAGTGAATATGGATATTATAGTTCCCATAAAAAATATATTCAAATATTACCATTCGCATTTTTGAAAAATTTAATAGACCATCGGCGGTGAAATTAGGTGTTCCTTCCTCGATAAATGAAAGATCAGTTAGATACAGACCCAGATAAGGTATACATGGAGGATCACATCTGTGTAAGGCATCCCTCAAATTTCGAAATCTATGTTCTGATGATACTATATTTTGTAGTCTTTCAATATTTTGCTTCGTCTAAAAGAATATTAATCCAAATAAAAAATCTTAAATAAAAAATTCTGGAAATATACAATAAGATAAAAATGAAGATCCACTTTTCATTGACTGAGCATAACAAGTTTTTTTAATGAACTGGATTAATTATGGTTTAATTTTTAGTAAAATTTTAAATGATTTTTTTCCAACAGCTGTTCTTATATAGCATCCTATTAACTTGCAAAATGAGCTATATCAATATGGGAAAACATAAGAAAGAGGAAAGATTCAAAATGTATCGTAATCAAAGCTGTCATATTTAATTATGAACTTGTCGATTCCATCAATAGATCGAGTATTGAAAATTCGCAAGTAAAAAAACAAATTTTATACCATAAGAAAGTTAGATACCGGCGTAGATCAAAGCATAATTACGACGGTATTTACAATGTTATTTGATTTTCTTTACCGTTTTTGACACTTTGTCCCACGTCTTTTTCAATCGGTAAACGCTGCTATTTGTAAAAGCAGCGCATATTTGTAATACGCCGTTGTAATTGTGCAAAACTCGACTTATATCAGCCACAGCTGTCCACTTTTCAATCGCAGCCACACGAGCTTGCATATTTGATTTGCGAATGATTTCCGATACCACCAACTGCGATACTTCATTGAATCGCTTAGTCATCAGTGTTATGTGGGGTGCTCTTATGGCTTTGTCTGCTTTCATCCATGCTTGGCCCAAAAACTCTCTGTAAAATTATTTACAATTTGCATGTAAACTGTTATGAAAATGTTTTCATGATAAAATTGTACTTACTCGCTCCTAATAGAATTAAAAATTTGATAGTCTAAATAAGTGATTTGCTCAGCTATTTCTAGCGCAGATAATGTTTCAATACTTTCTTTTGTTGGGACCTGCAATGAAGATTCATGAATAAATTATGCTAATAAACTATTCAATTATTAAAATTAAATCGTAATTTACGATACCTGTGGAGGCATGAGTAATTGTTTCAAATCTACATTTTTACGGTCGGGTTCTTCTTTTGTAATCAATCGTAACAATTGATTAGCTGCCTTGTGTTCGGCAGGCAGAAGATTCGGGCTGTAAATTATATCCTCTAAAAATTCGATCGTCAGTTTCTTCAACTTCCCATCTATTTCGAAATCTTGGGCGTGTTTCGATATCCAGTGTCTCAAAACGTTTAGGACGCGCATAGTCGCTGCCGTGGACATAACCGACTCCTTTCGCTTGTTCTTATCTCTGTACGACGCTCGATTATTGGACGCGCTATTGCCGCACGTTTTATCCGGAGGATTACTTGAGGCAGATGTAGCTATGGCGAATGCAGTCGCGGCCGTAGACGTGCTACTTCTGCGAAAGAAAATTTTAAACGATTTATTAAATAATAATTCGTCGAGACCATTTGAAAATGTAATCCTATATTAATTAATGAAGCATTTAATTACCTCCGTCCGCTTTGTCGAAAGCTTGTAATGACTACCCCTGCTTTACTGGAGGATTGCTGTAAACTTTGCGGTACCGCGATATTGGCCTCGTTATCTTGAAACGATCTCCGTCCCATTAAAAAGTTCTGCAACCAACCGTTGCAATGCTAATTTAATTATAATTTTTCACTTGATTTGATCGAAAGATTGTATAAGGGACGTTTATTACCGATGCAATCGTAGACATCGATCCACTTCTGAACGATAACATCGGGGCTGAAACAATGGACGCTCGATGATCCGATCCTGATGGCTGACCGATTTGATTTTTAAAATAATTTGTGGTGAAAGTATCGGCAGTCGATGTCACTCTTTCGCTCGGCGCATTGTTGTCTCCGCTATCGGCTAATATTTTACCCCGGGGAATTTTGCAAGGAGAATTTTTAACAGCATCGGAGCTCACTAATTTGGATGGAGACTGATGAACGTTTCCAGCTTCAAAATGAGTTTCTGCGAGTAAATATTCAAAAAAAAGTTCAAAATTTTGAAATTATAATTTTGTAAAATAACATTACCTTGCGTACTCTTTCCAGAAGTGGATGCGAAACTATCTTTTGCATCCGATGATATTAAACTGTCATTCAAACCTTCTTTAAGGTTGACGGGGCTCTTTTCAGATTCGGAACCGGAACCAGAGCCAGTCGAACCAACAAGAGTAACGGAACTGAGATTACTAGGCGATGATGGAGCACTAATCAGAGTCGTTTCTGAAAGAATAGCAATTTAAATATTATATCCTGTCAATCAAATCGTAAATTTAAAGTGTATGAAAAGAACTACCTGTCAATGTTTCCGAACTCGATGAAACAGCTATCATTTTTGGGATAGTCAAGTGATAACCGTCGTCGCTTGAGTTCCCTTGAACTTTGACTCCCGTACTAGTTCGTTGATCACGAGCTTTTTTGGAAAATGATGTATTTTGTAAGTCATCGACGCTTTCGGCTGCCGCAGAAGTTTCCGTTATCAAACTAAGATGCTGATCATCATCTATCAATTAATGAAAAAAATTTATCAATATTTTATGAAACAAGGTAATTACTGTATGTGTTATTGAGAAAAAATATTCTCACATTTTTTGCCACCCAATCGTAAATGACTTTTTGCATTCGAATTGTGCAGAATGGCTTCATTCGCAGAACTATACGCTCCAGTTTCGCGACTCTCGCTTATTTCGGATCCGTAACCTACGAGTCGAAGAAAATTACCATAAATGAATTTCCATCAATTGAATGGACTTGTCGAACATTAATCAAAAATAGGTTCTCACCTGAAACCGAACTCGCGCCACTCGTACGTCGCGGAGACAAATTACTTTCTCTTCGATCGTCGAGCAAGTTTGCATCGGTTGTATTCACTTCGGCAGTATCCAAAGAGCTGAAATTCACATAGATTTTATTTTACGTTTTGTAAAGTAAATTATTTTTAAACCTACATCATCGATCCCCTGGGAGCTTGAGCATCCGGTGGTTCGGCATCGTAAAAAACTCTCTTCAATGCCTCTAAAACAGCAACTCCATCGGTGAAAACTCTGTACGTCAAAAGAAAAGTATTCAAAAAATCGATGCTCAAAAACCGTAAATCGGTGAGTCTTTGTAGTAATCTTTCTGGTGTGGCGTAACGAATTTGTGGAACTTTGCACGAATTGAGAGTACGACTGAAGCGAATGTCAACGTCATCTTTGAAAAGTTTCGGATCGTTTCTTATCGATTGGGGCATTGTCACTGAGCTTGTATCGGACAATGAACTACGGAGTAAATCATTAAAGTGAACATTGTCCATGCATTGACTAATGTCACTGATCCATGCTGCTTTTTCCTAAAATTATAAAGTTAAAAGTATACTTTTTGCTCATTTAACAACTAATAATTGTAATAAAAAAACTATACCTGCATAGTAGGTGCAACCAAATGGATTATAATGGGATTTTCGCCAGTTTTACCATCGAAAATGATTTTGAAATCGCGATTGTGTATCGGAGTACCGATGTTTCCGGAAGCATTTCCCGTGCCACTGGTTTCACTGACTCCGCTCGAAACCGAGCATAATGATAGAGCTGAAAGAAGATTTATCAATTCGTACAAATAGTATATGCTTTTAAATATCATTATTTCTTACCATCTTCGTCGGTGAAATTGTTTTCACCGGGATCTTCAACCAAAATTGCATCGGAAAGTGGTATTTTGCCGATTTTTGCAACAAGACTGAGCCTGCCATCGTCGTCTTGACGATTTGTAAGCAATAAATGATTTGAGAACAAGAAACACTGTCGTAAAGCTTCTTTGTCCCCACTACTTTTACCACCGAAATGCGAGCTCAATCTACTTCGAGCACCCCTGGACTTTCCCAAAATTTGAATCAATGCACCTACAAGTGAAAAAAAATCATTTTATTTTCAGAGTTCTAAAGTTATATTATATAAATTAATCTTATAGTTTGTGTTAGAACACACAATTTATTTGTAATTTGTTAAAATGCATCGTATTAACAAGAGTTATCGTCTAAGAAGTATACAAAATAACTTATTTATCAAACTATAAATTATATTATGATTAAGCATTTGCTATATAATTTATCTCGCCATCTCGCGTCCGAATTGTCAACTTTATTTATTCCGAGATCATATAATTTTCAAATCTTGATTGATCACTTTATTGGCTTTTTTAGTTTTGTACGATTGTTTCTTACCATCATACTCCCCACAACAAACTCATTATAGTAAAAATTTCGTTTTATCATTAAAATTTTATTACGGATTAAGATAATTAAAACACTCTATAGTTGGTCCTGTGTACGGAAAAACATTGAATTTTTCGGTTTATAATAATTACAATACAAATAAACGCTCTAAATTTTGATTAACTAAAATTACTGTTTTAAGCATAAAAAAAAATCAAATGTATTAACCGCAATGTTGAGAGTCTTCTTTTTATCAGAATCATACAATGTTTACATACCTTGTCTAACAAAAACTTGATTAACGTCAAGTAAAATATCACAGCCTTCAATGATCATCCTTTCTACGGCTAAATTTTTTCTTAAATTTTCTGTTTCGCTCACCTGTGCAAAAATTTTAAAAGCAATTCAAAACATTTTCAATAAAAAAACAGATAGATTAATATCGAAAATATTGATTGACAAATTAAATATAAGATACTTTAAAATTAAGTATTAACTAGTATAATATTTTTCCCACCATCCCTTGAAGGTCCCTCTTTTAGTAGTTATAGTACAAAAAATATTTTCAAAAAATTTTATCTGTATTTTATTTTTAATTTTTATTGATCACCATTAATCAAGTTTCAATTTAATAACAAACCTCATCATGCATTTGTCTAGATAAATCTTCAAGTTGTTGACGAGCATTTTGTAGGCTTTTTCGCTCAACATGATCGTGCGGAGTATGGGCCAAAAGTTCATGTAGAGTTATGATATATCTAGGTATCTGAAACATTGATAATATATTTTTAAAAATAAAATAAAAATTCAATAGAAATTAATTTGTTAAAAAATAATTTAAAAAATTTTATAACTGAAGGATTAAAGATGAATTTATAAAAAGAAACTCCTATTCATGCTGTTACAAAAGTCGAGCAAAACTTCAGTAACTAGTTCAAATCATTCTCATCAAACGGCGGAGTAACACCTTGCGGGCATTGAAAATTAAAACCAGTGAATAAATGTGAGAAAAAAATTAATCTTCACGGAATAATGAGCAAAAGAGGAATAAAAATACTTCAGAAAAATGCCTCACAAAAAACGGTAAAGGGTACCTGAGAGATCTAAAACAAATAATAGCTATTGTAGACTTTACCTGGTGCATTGGGTAAGTTAAAAAAGTTTCTAGCGATCTCCCATGGCACGATGTTTTATTCTCTAAGCGACTTAAAAGAGCTGCGAACGAGGGCGAGGATTGTTTACATTCCGTAAGAACTTGTAAACTGTAGTGGTGATTTCTAACATATTCTTGATAAATGGACAACATTGGTAGTAACATATCAAACAAATCACCTACAAAACAAGAATATAATTACTTTTAATAAAAATTTTTGTTTTAATAAAAATAATTAAAAAATATTGTTATTACCCAAAACTAGTGTTGGCCAACTTTCCATACGAGACGTTAAGCCCTTTAAAAATATCTGATGTAAAAATAGTACTGTTTCACTGTTCAAAAAAATACTGTTGACATCTTCGTGACTACAGGGAGGTTTCTTGGAGCTCGCTGCCATTTTAAAGGGTCTTAAAAAACAGCTAACAAGAATTTCCATTTGTTCGGTATACTCTTCCTCGGCTTCGACCATTTGAAAAACCAGACTGAAAAGATTTGAAAATTACTTCACAGTTTATGGGTATGATATTTTGACTATAAGCGAGACTTATTATTTACCTATTCCGTTTTCTCATACTCTCGGCGTGTGGACTTTTAATATATTGTTCAACGATTTGTTTCCAACGACGTCTGCACAACCAACCTCGAAAAAAACTTTGAACTTTTTTAATTTTTTGCATCTCGTTGCTAGAATCTGATAAATCTTTGAATCCCGTAAAATTAGTCGCTTCTTCAGGCACGGTTTCTGTATTACTGCTTGAATTGAAAGAACCGGCATTTCCACTAGTATTCATCGATTGGGATAACGTTCTTTGAAAAACATTGCGTCCAGAACAACTGTAAGTACTTGAAGAATTTGGACGTAATTCTTTTTTCAGAGCGCATAACTGAAAAGGATAAAAGATGAATTAGAATACTCTTTTTTTAATTTAAATATTATACAATTCTGAGAGATACCAAAGCTAAAATAAAAATGTTTAAACGCAATATTCGAAATTTTCTCTGAATATTTATCTCTTAAAAGCTTATACGTAAATGACAATGAAAATCAGAAAAAATATTTTTGAAAATTTTTCTTGAGCCTGGTTTTGGTATCTCTTAAATATTTTTTTATCAACCTCTGCTCGTAGTTTTTTAAGTTCAGACGTGAGCTCTTCACAATTTTGAGTATACTGCCATTTAGCTGTTTTTTCACTTTCGACGATTTGCAGTAAGTGCAGATGCTTTTGTTCGAGTTCTTCTTTTTGCAGTAAGAGTTTATTAAAGCTACAATAAAAAATATATCAATACGTTTTATTCATTTCAAATGACCATAGTAGAAATGCTCATAGTGACCGAAAAATGACTTTAAAAAATGTTGTAGAATACATTATCAATTGGCTTTGACGATTTTTATGTTACAATCGTGTTAAAAATATTAAGCGTATTTTAAATGATCCGAAAATGGGCTCTATTTTCCTTTCGGATACAAATAATAGTTTTCAACCACTTTAATTTATACTTATATTTTTACTTTGCCACTTGCAGTTCGGCAGATAAAGGTACTCGCCATCTAGAGGTGATGGCCTAAACTGGTATTATCGTTTTTAAAGAACAAGTCGGACGAAATCTTTGAACCGTCTTTGTATCCCTATGAGTTTTATATCGTCTAAAATGGTCATTATAAGTCCAAGAAACTTTCGTGTTGGTCAAAAAATAGCCATTAAGTTTATCAAAAAATTATATATTAATTTACCTAGCTTCACGTATTGCATCAATCCACATCTTGCAATCTGTTTCAGTTGCAGATTTCAACTCATATTGTCTTTGATTTTCTCTTCTATACGATATGGCGAAACATATCTGAAATAATATATATTAAAAATATTAAACACATACTTTTCTGATTACAAAGACTAAAGCTACAGTTAAGGACAAAACGAAAATGGCTTTCGTTGTAGGATTTAAGTATGGTACGTGTCATATCTTAAAGTACTATGAATTTATACTTCAAAACTATTTTTTACCATGAAATAATCATAAAAAAAATTTGAAGACGATTTTCTTACTTGTTTTTCCAAGTCTTTTCCTTTTGCTGATATCAGGCGTTCGCAGTAACATCCTTCCAATAATATAACACCACTCGGTCGCGAGCTCGTTTCAGTTTCGTAGTAAAATAGAATATTCTGAAAAAATGTAGCATTAAATAATTTTCGATCACTATTTACACTGTTTGACAAAATAATTTTACCTGATACAGAACAAACCAGCGCAATTGCCATTTCGTCGAATCGGCATTTCGCTTATGCAAATAACCCGACAGCGAGTGATCGTAATGCGCCCTTTCAGAAAGCATCACCAGTTGAGAGTCATTAACTCTAACTGCGAAATACATCAAAGCATTGAAACTATAATTTGTGCTTTGGTATGATAAAAAGATCAAATTATAGCTCACCAGTTCTTTGCATCTTCGGACTGAGCATACTGAGATAATTGTGGTTTTGACTTTATTTAGATGTTGATAGAAAGGATTTTGAATTATTTTTAACGTTGGATGTGTGCATAATTTTACAGTACTTTGAACATGTTTATACATTGAAAGTCATTGTCTGAAATCAAAATATAGTGAAATTGTTAATTGATGTATTTAAAACATGAGTTTAAGTGATTAAGTAAATACTGTAGTTTTCAAATTAATACGTTAGAGTAGCGTCGAACAGAAGTCGAGTATTACAAAAGCAAAGTAACGAAAATTGTTCAGTGATTAAACATACTATTCAAATGCACAACTAGTATTTTCACTAAATTAGTATTTTACTGAAACTCTCAAATAATTGTTCATTCATTCGTGTAATCGATAACTGAAATGAAACAAATTCGTATGACACGTTGAAGCTATTTTCGACCGTGAATGTACTTGTTGTTTCGTTCAATTTCATTTGCAAAAAAGTAAAATATAATACACAATTATTACTGCATCGTATTGAAGCACTTGAGGAAATGAAGCCATGGATTTCGCGGGTACTTTATGAAATTGGTATATTTTTTTCTTTTATATTCTGGCGAAATGTTCCCTTTTAAGAGTTTAAAAAAATTGTTAATTCGTTTTTTGTCAAATAACACAATATTTTAAAACTAGAATATTCAACATTTAACATGAAAATTTTTTAAAAATTCACTTCATTTTCCTCGAAGTTTTCATCATCAAATGTATACAGCGCTCAAAAATAGTACCTCATTTAAAAAATTCATCTACATCTCTCTCTCATCCGTGCAATAAATTTTGTACGCGCCACTTGTGTTTCGCGATGAAATGTTAATGGGTGCAAAAAAAAAGAAAAAACGCATGAATCTGACCTAGTTATGCATGACTCGTGTGCGCTCGTGTGTCCCAGGCCAATTCAATATTTATTTTGACGTATGCGTTACATATATAAATGTGGGATTTATTAATAAGCTACATTGCACACACGTGTATGTATATACGTACGTATGTATTGTACGTATGCTCGAGTTTGTTGCGAGCAACAATCCGTGTATATATACCCTCCACCAAGTATGACACGCGCATGATCAAAATAGACACCTGTTAACGGTGACCTTCAGCGCCCTACAATCGCACGGATATATACACACAGCCAGAGGGGTCATGCTTGGGAGGCAAAGAATATCTTTGTATCATCGATGTGTACGAATAAAGACAGGAATATATATATATATATATATATAACGTTCGACCCTTACCTGCATTGGCTGCTGTAGTCTGAAGTTGTGGGTTGTGCGAAAAAGTAGTAGTAGTAGTAGTAGTAGTAGTAGTAGTAGTAGTAGTAGTAGTAGTAGTAGTCGTAGTAGTAGTAGCAGCAGCAGCAGTAGCTTTTCCTTCCTCTTAATCTAGATTTTGTTTCAAATTTTCGGCACTTTTCATAATACTTAATGTACTCTTCGACTTTTATGTTTCCATGTAAAACAGCTTCTCGAGTTAATTTTTAATAATGCACAATAACAATTAGATAGACGTGTACTTAGTTTAAAAATTTTATAAAGCTCGGAAAAGTTCGCAGTTTTGTACTTTTGGCACCAAGTGAATTTCACATCGATATAAAAAAAAGCTACATCCTCATTAGTGTTCTGATGGTATTACGGAAGAAAAAAATAGATAATACAACTTAGAAAACAAGGTGCACGCGGATCGAGCAATGTGGTATAACCTGGGTCGAAGTCAGTCTCCGAGTGAGCCAAGCCTCATAGCGCCAATAGCTTCCCCTGTCTTTCAACCTGTATTCCACCCTCCCTTCCAGCTACCTACTACCACCCTCTCTCGTATCTCTCTTCCTGACCTCGTTTCCAGGCTTTCCACCTCTCTTTTTCCCCAGCGCTTGCAATAAACATTTTCCAATGTTTACAGTCATATGAGATTCCAATTTTCTCTGTGAATGTTAATTGACTTTTATATTCGCAAATATTTAAACTACGGTTTCTACGTATGATTTTAGTTTATTCGATAGATTCATATTTTTCAAGAGCGATTTGAGATTTATTGATTGTTTGATCACGTAAGCGCTATAAATAATAAACGCAATTACAAACCTTTATGTAATTTTACCCGCTTGAGTTAATACTTCAAATTAATCAAACCCTATGTAAATGAGAATAAAGGCGCATAAACTGTTGCTTCTCAATGTTCGAAATTAAGGCGTTGTACTCCATGATATTGTGTTTCTGAATACAAGAAAAAAGTATAGTGCATTTGCAAGTAATGATCTGTATGATCAATACCAATGTTTTAAAGTAAAAAAACTTGTATGATGAAATATTAAATACTTCCGAATTATATTGCCAAATTGCAGTTATACTTTCGAATTGTAGTAACAGTACTTTTGATAAGATGAAACAATTTGCACAAAATTAACTCGCATACCATTCATTATAATTTTTTTTTACCAAACTTTACCAAATTTTCATTGCATTTAATTATGTTTGATTTGATATGGCTATAAGAAATTTAATTTTGATACTACTGATGGAGTAATTTAAAAAAGAAATACATTTTTTATCTTAAATAATTTTTACTTCATACGGTAACTGTTTTTATAATCAACATCAAGTACATGCGAGTTGTTACCCCTGAAGTTTCCTTTATACCGACCCTCTCTTATACCGTCTGTCGATGTTTAACCATGTGATAGTATTATAAGGGCTACCAAAACATGGTAAATATCATTTTTCGAATCAGATAGTATTTATCAGTGAACATAATATAAAGATTGTTAAAAAATTCGTTTGATTCCCACTATCTATATTTTTGTCAAAGATTTATAAAAATTTCAAAGTGACTCCGGCACATACTCATTTAGTATCGCCAAGAACTATATTCATGCATAAGTAATGATCATCAAACTTTTAAAAATCCTTTCTTTAATTCAACGTGTATTCTATTATGGATGCAAAATCATCATGTTTTAAAACCTTAAGATTAAAAGAGACAAGACCAAGTTAAAAATAAAGAAAAAATGTATAAATTTATTATATTTTGATAATTTATTAATTCACAATGTTTTCCATACTTTGAAATACTTTAATAGAATTCAATATCACCTAAGTACTTCATCAAGTCAATTTTTATCCTTACAACTTCATTATACACTTGATGAATACGTCTACTAAATTTTGAATACATGTTAGCTGATAACTTAATAAATGTTTTAATAATACAGGCTCTAAAGAAATTATAAAATTCCTCCCTTTAAACGAGGCCTTAAGCCATTTCAAACTGTTCAAAGAGAAGCATTAAAATTAAATGAATTCGTAATACATGGCCATTCATGTAATTTTCAAAGCTTACAAGGCATTCGAGTACAGAGCTACCCTTTACGTAAATGTAATTTCAATAGCAAATATTAATTTAAAATTAATAAAGTCGTACAATAGATATATACCAAAAAAGTTACACTTAAATGATATATAAAACCGCAATTAATTGGAAGAGGATATAAATACGTATATGTTATATATACTATTAAGTTGAGCTTGACAAAAAAAGTCAATCCGAAGCCCCTTGACGACGATTGTGTCGTACATGCTTTCGCTTTTTAGAGCACGACGCGCAGCATTTTTCCCGCACCACGGCTGACGCCTCGCACATCGGTCGATAGGACGCACATACCCACGAGGGATTTATGCTATCTTTACAGGCTGCAATAAAAAAAAAGGTGAGAATTAATTTTTAAAAGTACCTGGGTGTTATTGCGAAGTTGGTTGAAAAAAAAAAACAAATTTGGAAAATCCATTTACTTAATTTATCGTCGGCGCAGGGCTTTTTGAGGTGGCAGCGTTTTGTCTCGTGCGGCTTTCGATGCAGGTTGCACTCGCTCGAAGATTGATTCGTCTGTCTATCTATGCAAATGACGTCGCGGAACTTCTGTCCAGATTTTTTACTGCACGTCGCGTTGCAGGCGCTCCATTTTCCTGCAGGGGATCCATAGTTTATTTATGCATTTGATTTATATACTTTTTTTTCATAGTTTCACGATTTAGTCACCTGACACCCATTTTCCTTTTGTGCACGGCTCCTCGATCGGGGGCATGTTTTCCGAGTCACAGGCCGAAGAATCGTCTTCCACGGAGCAGTATACTTTTCTTACTTTTTTGCCGTTCGAGCAAATGCTCCACTTCGAAACTTGCCACTGAGGCTTGGGATTGTACATCGAATTATTTCCGGGATTCTCCAAGTCGATCACGTTGTCGAATTCCAATATTTCCGGTTCGATTTCGGTATTATTTTTGTTCTCCTCTGACAGCGTTTTTCCGTCGTTTACTTTTTGACTGTTTACACTGGTGTTGTAAAACGTCGTATTTTGCTCCTCGACGTAAATAACGATCGATGTTTCGCTGGTCGTCGGGCAATCGGGTAAATCCGAGCACGGCTCGACCTCCTCTGGACGCGCGTCTTTATCACATTCTGTATCGGGTAAAGCAATTTCCGGCTGATCTTCGGATTCGATCTTACCGGTGGAGACGCACATGACTGTTCGACGACGAAAAGCTCCTTCGCCGCAGGTAAGGGAACACGTTTGCCATGGCCCTGTCCACCATCTACAACGATAGAGTAAGTATCGAAATTTTTCATAAAAGACAATTACTAATAATTATTGATTTTTTACTTTGCAGGGCACGGATGCATGTTACATTCGCGAGTCAATGGCTCGGGTTTGATTATATTGTTACAAAATTTATCTTCGACGACTCCACTTTTTTCCTCTTGACAAAATGCGTAAGAAGATTGCGAGCCACCGCCGCAAGTGGTAGAACACACCGTCCAATCGAAATAAGCCCAAGAATATTCCGGCGTACGATTCGCATCCGTCTTTGGTATCGTATACACATAACGTAGTCCCAAATTTCGATAATTGCCTCTGTTAATTAGCTAAAATAAACATATATAATTAATATATAAATTCAAATAAATGCTGTAATTAACAATAATTCAGCGAGCTGTAAGCAATTTACTCATAATTATTAACTTATTCAAATATAAAGCTCTTACGTAAACAACGATATCTTCTTTTATAGGTCCTGGGATGCGAATTTTTTCTTTATCCCGGTCACGTTCGTACAGAGCAGGTGTGCCGGCTACTTGATATTCCCCACCTAACGTAATTTGCCTGAACGATAAATAATAAAATTATTAAAATTTCGATCGGAAAAATTACAACGACGAGTATCTATAATCATACCTTTGTCCATTCAAAAAGAATTCACTCGTGTTTACGCGACCAATGCCGATGTAATTTTTGCTATTACCGACTTCTTCGATTTTGATGTTACGAGAGCCCTCCGGAATGACAAGTACTTGCTTGTAGTCCGCACCCTCGTTCTCGTCGTAAACGCCGCGAATAGTTATGCACTGAGTACCGTCGCCGTGGCAAATTCCGCATTGATCCTCGATGGCGTCGGAATCGACTTTCCAGTCGCATCCAACTTTCTGATTCATAAAAATAAGATTTTTACTACGAAGATTAGATTAAAACTTTTCTTCAGTTTTTTTTTTTTTTTTTAATTTTAATGATAGAATTTTTTGAAATTTACTGAACGACAATCAAAATATTTGAAAAATTATAATAAGAAGAGCTTATATATATTTACTCTACAAATTCCTGCTATGCACATGTCCCTCGTGCCAACGTTGCAGGGCGTTCCGTCGAGTGCCGCCTCTCCCCAAGGTACGATAATGCGCTCTTCCGAGTCGGTGCAGTACAGTTCGCAAGGTTCGGCTGGAAAAGCACCAGAGAGAGGGAGAGAGAGAGAAGAACGTAATAATCCAAAATGAGTTGTAAATAACCCTCGGCTGCTGCGAGCTGAAAATTAACTCACTCTGATCGAAGTAGGGGAGCCAAGTGTAATTCTTGCCCTTGTACTCGACGCCGTTGTAGCCGGCGCACTGCTGGCTGCGAAAGCTCGGCGTGCCCTCGGGACAGGCCTGGGTGTTGCAGATCTTGTAGCGTCGCCGCTTGCCGATGCAGAACTTGCCGCCGTGCGCCGGCTCCGGGTGGTCGCACTTGCGCTCGATTATCGAGATGCCGGCGCCGCAGCCGCGCGAGCACTCGCTCCAGGAGCCCCACTCGCCCCAGCCGCCGTCGACCGGGTCGGGCTGGTCGACGATCGGGACGCACTCTTGATTTTGACACCACTTGAACGAAGAAAAAATGTATTCTCAGTTGTAGCGTTAGTATAATTTTGTGAGCAAAGGTTATTCTTACTTTGTGTTTACCGCAGCTAGTGCCTGGAGCTGCAGGATGTAAGTTCGTCGTGCACACTCCGTCGACTATGCACCACAACTTGGAACATATCTGCAACGATTCATAGCGTGAAAATAAATTCGGGAAAATCGTAAAAAGTTCAATGAATTAATTTTACTTCTTCCAGAGGTGAGCAGACCGAGGATTCTTTCACCGCGAATTGAAGTCTGCACTGGTGCTCTGCGTCGTATAGAGCACCAGGAGGTAAGTCGGGGTAAGAGTAGTCATTGTCGGCAGGTTCGTCCTCCAAACATTCACCCTTGCCTTGACTGTAATGAAGAAAATGAAAATTCTTTAGTGCGGCATCGAAACGAATTAGAAATGGATAGAAAGTTGTTTGGAAAGAAATAAAAGTAATTTTTTTCCTGAATGTTAAAGCATATATTTCAATGTTATAAAAACTTTTTAGTTAAATGCGCATATCCGCATTTAAACAACATACTGTAATTGACTAGTGCTTCTATATAAATTGTACATAAATATTTTTTTTCCACTCCCAACTTCCAAGTACCCTCGTAAAAATGCTCAACATTTGATAAATCATTTTTGGCCAACGAAAAAGCTTTTCTTTCGGTCAAACCGACTATTTCAAAGAATCAAACCAACTTGTATTTTGATTTATGCAACTATCTTTACTTTACCACTTGCAGATCTACAGATAAAGCTATTCGCCATCTAGTGGTGAATGCTTAAAGTATTATTATCGTATTCAAAGTACTTCAAAAATTTGTAACAATTGAATTGTCATTTTCAGATTATTAAAAATGCGCTTTATATTTTTTTAAACAGAAAAATTTCCAAAAATAAAACTATCAATGATAGTGTGTTTAAAAAAACTTCAAATCGTCAGTTTTTGGTCGTTAGGCCGCCATGAACGTTGAGTAATTCCACCAGAGTATCCGTCGTAACGAAGTTAAAAAAAGGATTCGCACAAATGAGATTTTGAAACTTATGAAGGAGAACTTGAGTAAATGTCAATGATCATGTTTGCTCGCAATAATTTTTAGAACATTGTTTTTAAGGATAGCAGTATGTACCAAATGCGCTGCGACGTACTCTAAGAAATTTGTGATGTCTCGCCTCGAGCATCGCGACCAAGCGACCCCGACGGTGTCGGCCTCGAAGGTCGGCGTCATCACGTGCAGCTTCTCGCCGTCCTTCTTGCCGCAGCCGATTTTCTCCGTGTCGTGGTACATACCGAAACTAGAGAGAAAAATAATTTTCATAAAAAAGAAATTTATACGACTCGCTTTTCGATAATTGCTCAACGACGACTCACTTGTGACCGAGCTCGTGAGTAATGGTGTGAGCCAGAGTGATGCCGTTGTCCTCGTTGACGCTGCAGCTGCGATCGGGCTGACACATGCCGGCGACGTGGGCGACGCCCAGCGTGCTGCAGGGCGTGTTGGCGCGCGAGCATATGTCCTGGCGCGTGATCAGTATCGCCACGTCGTGATGATTCGGGTGCGAGTCGTCCGGTGGATTGAGCTTCTGCTGCCACTTGCAAAAGTTGTAGAGAGTCTTGTCGGCGTTGATCGTTATGTTCAATCCTTGCTGAAGTTCAAAAGCTATTATTACTTGAAATTACGAATCTCCCACGTTGATATGTTCGTCATAAATTACTTCAGCCTCGTCGTCCTCCATCAGTACGATCCTCACCACGACGATATTGATAAAGTTGCCGATGGTCGGGTCGAGATACAGCGACGACACCATGTTCATGATGGTCAGCAGGTAGGCCTCGACGTCGCCGTCCTGATGGAAGGCCATCATGGTCGTGTCGGCGACCACCAGAGCCTCCACGTGCTGCGGTCGGCTGATGGACCGCTTGGAACGTCGGGCAGTAGAGGCCGAATCGAGCAGCAGCGAATGGGAGTAGTGGTGCATCTGGTAATGAGGCGGCAGCAGATTCTGACGACGCCTGCCGCGCCCTTGAACTTGAACCGAGCCCGGCTGCGATTGCCACTCGAGCAGAGTCTCGGTCAGGCGTCTCGGTTCTGGGAAATTAATAATAATGATATTTCAAAAATAACGCCAAGACAGGCCGCCGATTCGTGCCGCTAATAGACCGCAAAAGATAAGCCGAGAGAGAGAGAGATTCGGAAACGCATTAAAAGTAAATTTGAATACATAATAATAATGATAATATAATGATTTGGCGCGGCTCGAACTTACGAGGCTTCTAAGCGCCAAATCGTGGATTCTCACCGCGGGTGCCGCAGTTTCTCTCATGCTTCGTCTTTTTTTTACGTCTTGGCTTCTGCTTATTGAAGAATCGCATTCGCTTCTTTTTCTTCGTCGTCGACGACGACGACGCGGAGGCAGGTGAATCTTTGGACTTGCCATTATCACTCCGGCGTCTGCGGAATAATATATGTGGTCGAGTTTCTTGTGTGACTTTATACTTGTGCTCGTGCTCTCTTGAAACTGGTTCTACCCATAGCTGCCCGTGTTTACCGTGAAAATAGCCGGACTAAAATACATAGGATAGCGCTTCGTTAAACAACCACATGCATAATCTTCGTTGTATGCCTTAAATAACCCCGCAAAAATAAATAAAATTATGCAACTTTTTACGAAAAGTTTAAGAAAAGTATGAAAAGATAGCAGCAGCTCTTATTGAAACCAAACAGAGAGAGAGAAAGAGAGAGAGAGAGAGAGAGAATATGTTTGAGCTCTCTTGACCACTGCTGCTTATAATGCTTATTTATGCGGACGTGTGCCGTGGCATTTTGCGCACATTGTGCGCCAAAAAGGCCTACGCTACTTGTGACGACGACGACGACGACGTGGTATTATAGCCGAGACGTACACTCGACTTGCGCGAGCAAATATGCTTCCGAGGCACTTGGAGCATTTAATTTTGTATGCGTCACGTGCCTTTAGCAATTTTACCCGCACTGCACACGCAGCAGCAGCAGCAGCAGCAGCAGCAGCAGCGCGTCTGTGTTTCAGTGTCATGATGGATTTTTTTCTTTCTGTACTCTCTTAAAAGTGCAGGACACGTAAAATTACACGCGGGCGAATGACTATTTCGTTGCGGCTTAAAATGTCTTACCAAACCATCGCAGGCGGATAGAACTACTTTCGAATTGGGTTGATCTCGAATGATTCCTCTGAAGTGACATTTGCTGGAGACTTGGTTGACCGATCGTCGCTGGCGCGAGTTGCGTCGGTGCTTCTCGACGACGATCGCGGGTGAGATGAATTCGTTCGCGGGTACCAACTCGAGATGCAGCTCCTCCTCTTGGTGGCCCGTTGACAAGCGATAATGGACAGTTTCCGGATCGTAGCTGCCGCTGCTCGTTGAATTGGAAAAGTGCGTCACGTCGTGCGATATGAATTCACCCGAATGAGTTACTTTGCGGGGAAACACGATTTCGTGCGAAGTTATGTGGTCCTGATGAGTGTAGAGTCCTTATATAAAGGGAAAGAATTCGTTTTATCATCGTAAAGAAGGATTATCATCTACGTATTGAAGTATTAATTTTCTAAAAATGTATAATTCGACATCTATAATTTTAACACTCTCCCACCCCAGTGGTGAAAAAAAAGATAAAAATAAAAGTTTAATACTCTCATTTACATTATAAACTGTAATAAAATGTAAAATTGAGTTATGATACTTTTGATTTGTTATGCGAGATTTTAATGAAGTTCAACATTGAATTAAATTTTTTGACACTTACAAATTATTTTATGGATTTCAAATTTCAAGAATTATTAAACTTTTTTAGAAAAAAGAGTAAAAAACATAAAACATTTTTAAATTATAAAATTGTATTTTAATTCTTTCACGAATAAAACTTAATTGACACGGGTTTATCTCTCTTTGATGAAATGATACAAAGGTAATGTAAAGTAAAAAGTGCAAAAAGTTATTCACACGTCCGAAATGGATCGTATTATACGTGTTTTTACACCTTTTTACTTTCATTAAAGTTTAATACATGATTATATATTTGATCAGAAATTTTTTTTCCACTGGGGTAGATGATTAATTAACAATAATTAAATAAAGTGGATGAAATTGTATAAATACCTATCGGTGTTGTCGTCTTTGTTGCAAAAATGAATGAAATAATTGTGGATAAAATGATCCACGCGAAAATCATTTTCATTTTTTCATCTATCTCTCATGCATTGATTTGAATTTGATTGATTCTACATGTTTTTGAGTAGCGCATTACCCTATAAAAATACGTAATTAATCAAAAAATCTGATATTATTTTCAAAGACATAAATACTACTCAGACGTGATAATGAAGTATTTTGGGCTCGTTGCACGATATAAATGAAGTAAATTAATGGTCAAAAATTGTAATTTTTTTAAACGTTCAAATTGAATGATCAACAAATTACGCGATATGTGTAATACCGTACTCGTATCACGTACGCGCTATATTCGTAATCGTTACATTTTTATTAATGGCTTTGGTTCAGTTCGGTAAAGAGCGACACACGATTAAAGTTACTTTATCATTAATTCAAAGCCATATAGGCTATAGCCTCTCTCGGGCGATAATAGATTTCTTTGGTCGCTCGGAATTAATCATCGTAACAAGAGGAGAGCAGCGGCGTGTAGACGTTAACGAAACGTGAGATTTAGCATCAGATCGTGTATAGTCCATGAGACGCCAGAAGCACAGTGTATAATGCCAAATGGACGCCGGTCGCTCGGTGTCTATGGAATGTCATTCTTATATAGCACTCAGACGACGACGACGACTACTGCGTGTATAGAGTACTTCCCTACTGCCGTGAAATTCAAAGTGGCGCCAAACCGCGTATATAGATTAATCATTCAAATTATGTGCTTTGGCGATATATAACATTTCAACGTGTGTTTCGCGTTGTTTAATAAAATAAGACATTTCATATTCTCCTAGGTCTCACTTTTATTCTATTGATGATGCTCTCCATTGAGACACTTCCATATACTTTTATATTCAATGTATTATTGTACAGGCACTGCGAAAAAAGACACCTCATCATTTAGTTCTTTTTTTTAAATAGCCACAATTGTCATTACAATTTTTTACGAAAGATGCGTGCGTGCTGTCGGATATAATTGAAATAGAACACGAAAATGTTCAATCGTTATTGAAATCATGAGTGGAGCTGAATGAAGTTATAACACGATTAATTTTGAAGCAAATCGAAGTGAGCTTTTAAAAAAAAAGTTTTCCAAGCGAAAATGAAAATTGATGAATTTATGATGATGTAACGAACCATTTCACTTTCGAAATCAACACCGTTGATTCAAAATATAGATCTGGGGATTTTCCAAATTCTTTCTAATTTTTTGGAAATTGTTTAAATAAAAATTATTATTCAAACTCTAACCTGTAATACACATTTTTGTCTCTAATTATATCCTTTCGTCACTAATTATTCCTATTCATTTATAAAAAAAAGTACCTGCCACCCGTTTGGAAAATGTACCTATTAATTATCTCGACTTACCTTATTTCATGAGAATACAACAAAAATTACGACGTCGGCGCCGACGATGACGGTGGAAAGGATGATGAGGCGTCAAACGAAACATTCGTTGCACAAAAGTTAAACGAGCTGAGGCTAAACTAAACAATTTTTTATAAATACACACGTTAACTTCGAAAAATGATTCACTCCTTTGATAATTAAAATAGTAGTCGATAAGAGAAAAAAAAACAAAATCTAGTCACACACACTTATTAAGTTACGAGGATTTTTCGCTCAATTCAAAAGTACCACGGTATATCGATGACGACTTTTAAACAATTTTTTTTTATACTTCTTTTCAATAAAATGTAGATGAATTTCCATACCAGCCAATCAAATAAATCTTGTTGTGTTATTTTTTTTTCTCTCCAATCCGTTTAAAAACTTCATTCGACTAATTAGATGAATGAAATAAAAGATCGTCACTTGACGCGACTAAAAATAAAGTTGATGTAATCGAGTATTTTGCTGCAAACGTTCGCGAGCGAGCGAGAGAGAAAGAGAATATTATTTTTCCTATTATTGAATCCGTTGTTTAAAAAATACTTTTTTTTTCATTCAACAATAGCGCAATATGCACATGGAAACAAAGTCATTCAATCGGCCGAAAAAATAACTCTACGCACGGAGCTTTCGAGCGCACCCGTCAAAAAAAAGCCGCGTCGATATATACAGTCAATAATTGCCTTATCAACTCACCGAAAAAGTCAAAGTGTCAATGACCAGAATTGGGCCATAAACAGCTCTATAGCTTTTTTATTAAAACACACACGCGCTTTCTGGTGGATGCAACTAAAAATAATCACACCGAGTACATTATACCGTTTTATTTATTTTTATTTTTTCTCTTTACGATATATATTTATGTATACACATATATTTACATTTTTGCCAGTATGTAAATATATGCCTCGCGCGTGTACAGCTTCTCTCTGGTATATATGTATTGTATATATATCGAGGTGGTATATATGACGAGCTTATATAGCCGCACGGCGCGCGGACGAGGTGATGAGCGATGTAACGTGTTGGCATGCGGTTTATTCGCGAACTAATACATGTTAGCGCTCGTGGCAGGCGCATAAGCCCCGAGTCAGTCAGTCACCAGCAGCGGCTACTACTACTACTACTACTATCAACTACTACTACTACTACTACAACTACGACTACGTCTACTACTACTAGTACGTATGAGACAGTCGTCGTCGCGCGGCTCACTCTTGAAAAGTTGCGCGCGTGTGTGAACTGCCGCCGACTGCGTCGGAGACTCGCTTCGGAGCCGTGTGCGCGAGCTGTGTTGGCTACCACGCAGCGGCGTGTGTGGGCCGTATATAAAAACGCCGTCGCGCAGTCACAACACTATATAGCCCCCGTCGCTCCTGATGCTGCTACCGCTTTAAGTTGGAGCTGCGCCGCTGCTGGACAGACTCCGGCGCGCATTGGTTCATCACGTAACACGGCGCGTACTATACGCGCGGTGCATGGCGCGACTTTCGCGTAAAATTCGTTCTCTTTCTTTTTTTCAAACTCCTCTGCTGTGTGTCCCTTCCACTTTTCTCGCTCCGGTCTCTCTCTCTCTCTGGCTTTTGTTGTATTATTATATATGTATGTATATCTCTCTCTCCTGTCTGCAGACATACACACAGACACACGCACTACCGTATAGTGCCTATTAACGAGTTACAAGCGCCACCGCTGAGACTGGCGCCATTCAACGAGAGGCACCAGCCCAGGCGCGTGTACTACAACGCTGCCTATACAGCTATATACCACTTCGGGCTCGCGGCGAGCGCGTTGGCGACGACGACGGCCAGCACACGTATATGTATATATGGAGCACGGGCTGGCAGGCAGTATTCACACATTCGTGCTGCTCTTTATACAATAAGTTACTTTTTATGCGCGACCCAAGTAGCCGTGTAGACTTGTTTCATCTTGGAAGAGAGAGAGAGAGAGACAGACAGACTGAGAAATGCTGCTGCTGCTGCTGCTGTTGCTTTGGCAGCTGCAAGCCGTGTATATGACGACCATAAGACTGAGACAAATGCGAAATGGCAACTGCGTGGAAGTATATATCTTGGCTTACTACATATATTGTGTATGATATGTATAGCCGCGACATGCTTGAAGATGCCTGCAGCTGATATGCTGTACGTCGTCGCATACACATGAAAGCGCAGCAGCACAGATCGGACTCATTGTCATGATATTGCGCGTGTGCATGCGTGGTTGCGTACGTTTCGCCTTTTTTATTCAAAAAAAAAGTTTTTTTCTTTAATGCCATATAACTTCATTCATCTATGCGCGTGTATGGTCAAAGGAACTTTTGATGTTTTTTATTCTATCCAATAAATATGCACTACGCCATGCTTTCGACACTTTTTTTTATTAGGATTTCAATTTGATTGAGACGTATTTGATTCCGGCTCGATGAGTATAACAAACGAAAAGCGAATTAGCCTAGCTAACCACCAAAAGCTGCGGACTTTTCGCAGATTTTCATGATTAATTATATATACAATGAATATTCATAGACGTTCGAGATCGAATGAAAACGCTTTGTATTTTTTAATAATAATACTTTTTATTACGTGTTTCAACGTCGTGACAAGTGCGCGCAAAAAACTGGACCGCTGCTCGAAGCCAAAGATATATCATGGTAATTTGAAGCAAAAAAAAAAAAAATAATAATATATTTGATGTATCAATTCACACCGTGTCCTGTCTTCTCAAAACTTCGAGTATTTAATTTATGACTTCTAAGTAGTATTAATGTATATTCTTTAGGAAAATACACGAGAGACATAAGTGGCGGAGAACTGTTAATACCTCATAGGGTCAACGACGACGGTACATTTCATTCATTTGATCTATCGCACTTTTACGACTCCGAAGAAGAAAACGGCCGAAATAAAAGATCCACGAAATCGACGTAAATTAACTCAATAAATGATTATATACCAGCATTAGAATAACTTCAATGAAACATTGATCGAATATATACAATGAAAACTCGTATTGTGCCTCGTCCGCGTACTTATGACAAATTTATTTATCCTTTGTCACTCAGTCTGCGCTTTGTATTGTTGTTTCACGGAAGGCGACATTCGCTCGTTCTCGAACCGTATCACGAATTTATCTCGGGTTCGTTGAGCATCGAGAGGAGATCCATTGCCGATCCAACTTCGTCTTTCGGAGATCGAGTGAACTTCGTAAAACCGAGTGAGCAGAGATGTTACTACAGAGGTGTGATTGAAAAAATGACTAATTCCCGAGCTATTGTTTCGCTGTGTGACGGTGTAGTTGGTATCCAGACGTTCTAAAATTATCACGTGCTTGTTCAACGATTTTATTTGTGACTTTAAAAGGCAGGTTATATCAATATTGATGACGATACTTACTTTATTGAACCATTGTTGAAAGATACTCCACATATTGATGGCAAATATGTTCATGTTATCTATGGTAAAAACATAGGCATAAACAGAAAAAATAAACATTCACTTACAAACGATTGTTTCCTCAAAGGTAAAAACACTATTAATTCAATCAAATAAATAAAACTAATATCGTTAATCTCAATACAGATGGTTGGGAAAAATCTTGGTATAACCAGTTTTTTCGCGTTCAAAGTAAAGCAGCAGTGGGAACATCGAAGCTTGATAAACGTGAAATAAATGAGAGAAATTTCAAGACTCATAGTTTATTTTACACCATTAAAATTGCAATAATTGTTGATCGTACGTTTTTAGATTTTCATACAAACATTAATCACGAGCAATATCTGCTCACGATTATGAGTATGGTGTCCAATTTATATCGTGAATCAAGTATTGGTAATCGAATTGATATTATTGTGGAAAGAATCGTATACTTGGAAGGTGAAGAAAACGAGGTAAGAATTCAGTGATTAAATTGATAAATTAAGATTACCTCATGGTCTTATGCGCACCTCAACATTAATTCAAAATTGTGGATCTAAAATTCTATTTTTTTATTACTCTATCTAACCTATATATCTTATTGTTTAACATTTTATGAATTTTACAATTTTTGATTTAAAATAAAATCATTTGTAATTATTGTTACGGGAATTGTCATGTCTAAACAAATAATACAACTTTTTGAATTTTGAAAAGTTTCATGTGGATACTTACGAAAAGTTTTTCAGCCGAACTTGCATATAAGTAGGAATGCAGAAAAAACTTTGGAAAGTTTTTCCGGGTGGGTTAAAAAGCTGAATCCTACTGATCCTCAAAATCCAAGTCATTTTAATGTAGCAGTTTTAGTTACTCGGTGTGTAAATAATATTTTGTACATTTTTTAATAATTATAACTCTGACTTTACAATTAAGTATAATACTTTTTGGTAGACGTGATATTTGCGCCGAAGGAAATAACTGCGACATACTTGGATTAGCATACGTTGCGGCCGCCTGCGATCCTGATAAGGCCGCCTGCATTAGCGAAGATTCTGGGCTATTACTCGGGGTTGTTATAGCCCACGAAATTGGTCACACGTACGAATTAATTCGTGGGATTAAATTTACTAAAAATAGTCCGGCAAATTGGACAAAAAGTTAATCGATTTTCAACGATTATATTTGATTATATAATTTATCTTTAACAGACTCGGATGCGCTCACGACTCTGAAAATATAAGTGGTTGTCCTTCTCAAGACAGCGACGATAGTTTTTTCGTCATGTCGCCAATCGTTTCTATCAATACCATTCGTTGGTCGTTGTGCAGTCGAAAATTCATAACATCATTTTTTGAGTACTTATAAAATTATATCTAAATTAAGAATTTTTCATTTATATTTTAGAAGCCATTTAAATTTAATTCTAGAAGTGGACTCGGAGAGTGTTTGCGAAACGATCCCAACAATCTACCAAAAAAATACAAATATCCAAAGATGCTACCTGGTGCAATATATGACGCGAATTTTCAGTGTCAAATGGATTATGCTAATTCTACATTTTGTGATTTACAAGAAGTAGGTGCTTTAATTTCCAATTAAAGGCATTGATTTTCACAACAGAGACATTTGTAGAATTGATTTTTATGGTGGAAACTTTTTTTATGTAAATCGGACATCTTTTCTGCAGCTTGCGGGAATTGATCATACTCCATCTGTTGACGAAATCGAAAAGCTTTGACTATGATAAAAATTGTTACAGTGCAAAATAATTTTTTAAATATTCATCCTCACATTTTCCCATAATTTAAAGTAAAACTTAATACATATCAATTTTTACTATGTAACATAGCAATTTTTAAAATATCTTATAAATATTTTTGAAACATAAAGTTACAAAAATAACTCAATATTATAGTAATATTTAGCATGTACATGGTAGAAATCGCCCAAAATTCGACTCTAGAGCTCTTTTTCTAGAGAAAATAAGTAATATTTGCTAGCGAAGTATTTCTCTCCGTGTACAAGTTTATTTAATTATTTTTTAGTTCTTAATTAATTATTCGCGACGTATTTTTCATTATTGCAATGAATTGTTTAATAATATCAAATTTAATGATGTTTTTAGGAAGACTGTGAAAATTTATGGTGTAACGTAGGTAAAAATACATGTAAGACAAAGTCTCCGCCAGCTGATGGTACTAAATGTGCCGAAGGCAAAGTAAGTTTACGTAAGGTTTCGAATCGAAACGAAGACAATGTAACTAGGCGTTGGTTTATGTAACATCTATATAATCCAATTCTTATTGTTCAGTGGTGTTTACGGAAGAAATGTGTTAAAATCAACTCGAATAAACAAGCAGTAAATGGTGGCTGGGGTACTTGGGGTCCATATGGATCATGTTCTCACAAATGCGGAGGTGGCATACAATTGGCCGAAAGAGAATGCAACAATCCGGTACCGAAAAGCGGAGGAAAATACTGTACCGGAGAGAGAAAAAGATACAATGTTTGTAACACACAGGTAAGCGGGTAAGAGTTGGAATATAAAAACGAAAAAATAACATTGCAACAAAAAACGTCTCTTCAATCCTCGTCTAAGTTTTTGTATTTTTTTTTTTTTTGCAGCCTTGTTGATGAAATTTTTTCCAGTAATTCATCGAGAAAAATGAAAAAAAGTTTTGCGACCTTCGCGTACGAGAGAAACCTTTTCACTCGAGTATCTCAGTTCTTATGTTTTTACTGTTTAAATAAAGCAAGTACTTTCGAAAGTCTTTTGACGAAAAATGTTAACCTTTTTGTCGAAGAGAGAAGTACTTTGCAAGCGAATAAGCGAACTATACAACTTGAGAATACCTTTTAAAGTACACATTTTTCTCTTTTTATTTTTTTTATTTTTTTTTGTAGAATAATTATTAAAGGAATATATCGCGGAAAAAAATGTCTGGATTTTTCGTATTCAGTAATAATTAATAAGATTGAGAAGATGTCCAAAAAGTATTACAAATCAAAAAGGTACGCTTCAAGTACAAAAATATATGTATTTTTATATCTTCCAAAAATGTACAAAAAATAACCCATATGTATTAATGTAAGTAACAGACAAAAAATACATATTTATCGCTCTTGTATAAGCTCAGTATATAATATTTTTGCCGTTTAGTTAAATAAGAATCTAACATAGTAATTTCTAATTTTTGATTTCCAAAATAATATTTTAAAGTTAAGAGAATTGTTATTTACATCCATCTCCGTCATTATATTTTTTTTAGATTAAAAAACTTATGATCTTTCGAATGAAACAAAATAGTAATAAACTAATGGTGATACTATCAAACCTAACAAAATTGATTTAAACAAATTGATTATTTTCAAGTTGCTTTCATCAACCCACAATTTTCTCACAGATGCCGCAGTACATAGTACGTACGCTTCAACGTCGATTGGTGAACACATGGGAATCAGTTCTTGGTCTTCTAAAGTCAAGTTCTTTTGCAAACTTTCTATTTTCTCTCGCTGGACTAACAACATTCTAGAAAATGTTTTTTCAAAATTGTCGAGAATTCCTCGGACTCTTGTATGTTCATCAAGGAATCTGAAATTTAATTATTTCAATTATTTTAATTATCTATCATTTAGCGCATGAAAGGTAGCATTGCCGTCGCTTTGAGCATATTCTTTTATAGAGATTAGACTTAAAAATGCCAGGGACGGACACTAAAAGTATTTGCCTAACATAAGATTTAAAAGGGGCAGTGACGCCCTTATGTATATCCCTATCCAATTTTCATGAATGTCACTCATACAATTATCCGTCTCTAGCTGTTGCTACACTGTAAAAATTACTACAAATGACCTATTATATCTTATTTTATTTAAAATTGCAACAATTACTCTTAAGCAAATGGTTTTTATGTGAAAAATAAAGTAATGGATACAAAAAAATATTGAAATGATACTTATATAAAAATTGAAGTAAATATACTGCAATTTTACATGGCCCATTTGTAAATGTGTAAGTAAAAAGTGAAATCTATTATTTTATAAAATTTAAATTTATTGTGAATTAAGGCAAGCGCGCTAAGTATCTCACATGCGTTAACGATTTTTCAGACACGCAATAGTTCATAAGTGGCCAATAGGTGACGTGTGGTCAAATTTTCAAGACTCAAAAGAGAAAAGGCAAAGTTGAAGCATTAAATTTATACTTAATAAATACACAAATTATTATCTATAATACAGTTTTTAAAGTTGTTACTCTTACTTTGTTTTTTTGCCGGCCAAGAAAAGACAAGTGTCACAAATAGCTGATGGCAACCGTTCAAATAATAAAACAACGATAAAATGCCATATAACTAAAGACGACATGCCTCTAACTCTAAAATTAGGGTAAGGAAATTTTGAATCTGCTCGCCTACTCTTCTTGATAAGATCATCCCAAGTCCCTCCAACAGTACTTGCATTATAATATTGTGGCTCAGATCCACGAACGCTGAAAAGGTAAGCATTTATTCAAGTTAATATTAAATTTCAAATTAAAGAAAAAATAAATAAATTAGGTGATATATTACTTCCATAGAACATACCTTGTACCAATATCCCATGCAACAGCAATTAACGAATTTGTTGCAATATCTACGGGTATTATCTCAACCGGCGTTTTTCGAGAGCCAAACATATAACCAGCTCCAACTATGAGTGCTGTTGGCCCTTGAAAAGCTTCCACAAATCCTGGCATTGGTTCTCGATAAGCGGGTCCTAGTTCCGAAAATCTTACTACTCCAATTGGCAAATCTTTCGGAAGCTGCTCGTTCATTGAACTTTCCAATATGATGTCATCGTTATAGCTAAAAACAAACGACAAAAATAAGCTTCAGAAACTAGTGACTATTGAATTATAATTTTTAACACACCTGTACAGATTTTTTGCCGTGATGACTGCTTTTAAATTGGATAATCCTCTGCAGTAATCAAAAAATGCACTGGTTGGTCCAGCTGCGTGAATAGCAACACTAACATTTTTCATGGCAAGATGATCTTGTGGTTTCAAATCCATATTATCTGATCCCAGGTCGCCATTGTAAATAGAAACTTGTGATAGGGCTTTTGGATTTGACTGTCGTAGCCTTTGATAGCTGAATAATATTTACGTATTTTTAGTTAGAGTTTAATAATTCTTTTTATTTGATCTGATACATTATTATCAATTTTAATATATTTACTAGCTTTTATAAATAACAAAAAAAATTTCATTTTCATATGATTAATTATTATTTAGGCAATACTTGTTAGAATGAGCTGCAATCAGTAACGTTAAATTAATTCAAGTAAGTGGAAAACGTTTATGTATGTATTGTATTTTTGGGCTAATTCAACGCGAAATCTAAATTCTCCTTCACGAATCACTTTTATGAAACTCTCATTATGCAACGGATAACATTTTCTCCGAAAACATTCACTTCTTCCATGCTCGTACTGCACTGCAAAACTACAAAAAGCAAATATCATACCCATGGGACTCGAAAATATTTTTCACTCTCTCGTGCGGGCCGAGATCGTTCTTCGATCGCAGAACCACGTGCACTCTGACATTTCTGAACGATCTCAATAATTTTTCCAGCAGATTGCGTCCCAACTGGCTCGTTACTCCGACGAGGAGTATCTCGCGATCCGAGTACCAATCTCGCAGAGACATGGTCGAAAACTGAATATCCCCGCGCGACACACTACTGCACACACACGCCGCGCGAATGCAATCGACTCGGCCGCGCGCAAGAAAGTGAATGTGCGCTGCTGTTACGTTATAACGCGCTGCATTGAGTCTCGTGCGTGCACTTTCTACCTCTTTTGATATAAAAAAAAAAAAAGGAATAGGTCAGTAGCCACTCCAAGTCCGAATGCGTGTAAAAGTGGGGACCACTCTCGGCACCGAACGACCGGTGCATGTAACAAGCATATGCGAGGCCTTCGCACATACACACACAGTCGAATATAACTCTCGGTGCTATACTAGGCCAAACTTTCATTCCGATGCCATTTCCTTGCTCTACTATACTTTGCGCGCTGCGTTGCAAGCAATTTCTGCATGACAGAGTCTAAATAATAATTATAAGTTTGCGTTTATGAGTCTGCGGGAGCTGCAGATCATGTTGCTCAATGACTCTTTAGCATCAGATGTAAGCGAAATTTTGATTATTAATAAAACTTTTTTACGAGAGTTGTAAATTATCGACCTCAGAAATATTGAAAATATAGTTTGTGAACATAGAGCGGTCCAATTACATATAATATTAAGTGTACATTTGACCCAAAGTATTTTCAAGTATATAACATCACGTGATATTAGTTAATGCATATTTGTTATCTGTTAATTTGAAATAAACAGGGGACCCAGCGCATACTAAAGCCTAACACGTAGCTGTAATTAAACGATGTAATTTAAAAGGATATTAAATATTTACTAAGCATTTTTAAAATTTCATTTTACGTAAAAAAATTCATTTTAATTGTAAATACAAAGAACGTAGCACAAAAATCATTATCATAATATAAGTAAACTAATATTATGTAGTAACGCTTGCAACTATCGTTACAATATCATGTATATTCTCTCGCACGCGCTGGTAATTTTCCAGAATTGCATCAAGCTGACACACTGTCTTAGCAACATTTCAAGTATCAATATTTCCACAAGGCTCGAGCGCACAACAGTCATTATATGCGTCGATAGAGAAAATACAGTAAGTTTCAACTATCACACACACAGTAATAAGTTTCAACTATCTCCTTTAACACGCGCTATGGTACACGTTAAATTTTTAACCCTTCAAACCCCAGGTAATATCATCCACGAGATAGTGCAAAGATGAAAGTACAGAAAATATATTTGCTGCGAGCTTAATATTAATCCCCACAATAATGTGCTCGTCAACGAGGAATCCCTCTGGTCTTCTTTCTCGAAAACACCGATTCATTTTGCAGTAGCGCGCCGCGTCTACTTGGAGCCACGATGTTTTAAGTACACAAAGTAGAAAGACAAAGAGATTCACCGTTGCTCTAACGAACTTTGAGAGCAGAGAGTTCACGGGGGATGTGGATCATCGTCAAGCTCATCGGTTTACTCTATTTTCTTTCATCCTCTCGTACACGCGAAACATCGTGAAAATATTCCGGGCAAAATGTATTTTTATCACGAGCTTCATTATGCATCGGCATCATTCATTTTCGGTTCGAAATTTCTTGAACGAAACAAAAAAAAGATCCAAGCAACATACTGTACACACAACGTTATGAACCATATCCTAAAGTTTGTTTTTGATGCCCCATAGTAGAGTGTAGCGGCGCCCGCGCGCGTACGTGTTACCTGTCGAGAGTTAATTAACTTAATTAATGGAATTGCCCACTTCGTCAGAGTTTACTCAGAGCTCCACTATATACTTTTACTGCCATACTATTGCCGCTGCTGCCGCTGCCGTGTTCGCCGCTGCCTCGACGTAGCTTCGCTTTCACCGCGTTGGCCTAGGTACATACTGAAGCAGGCGAATATATAAACATTAAAAATAAATCGCTCAAGTTGTGCGTGCGCCCAACGTCAATGGGATTCGCACTTATTCAATGAAGGATTCGTTGAAGTTTTCTTCGAGTTTCTTTTATCAACGGTATTTTCACGATGCGTCTTCTATATAACATAAATGTCATTTTGTTCATTGAAAATTTCTGGCCAACGAAAAGAAGTAAAAGGAAGTAAAGGCAAGATCAACAATTTGACAGAAAATCATTGTAAAAATATAACTTCGTCACAGAGTACCTGCACATGACTGGCTAATAAATGGACACACGATTTATTGCCAGGATGTAGCTTTTAGTGTGCCAACTCTATTTTTTTTTTCAAATAAATCTAGTTAATCATTCGACATTGAATTTTGAAACGCGTTTCTTATATATTTATTCTTGAAAAAACCACTTCCAAATCATTGAAATATAAGGATCTAGCCTACAACTTATAAATGTTTGATGATAATAGTGCAGTATTGAGTATCATTTATGCAGTGGGCGAACGGGCGAATGTGAAACTTTTGCTTCCTTATCAAGGAAAATCTGTGATGGGTTCAATATCGACCTTTCTTGAATTGAAATTAATTTTTCGAACGGTGTCTGAATGTATGTAGGTGGGTAGCATTTTATGCATAAAAAGTCGCATTTATAGGAGCAGATGTTCTATCAAAGTTCGGAGACAAACATAAACGAATCACATTAATTTGCCAAACTTATCTATGAAACTTATCTATTTTGATCGTGTGTTTACAGTTGGATTGTCCCTCGCCGTCTTGAGTTTGACGTAGTAATTAGGTGGTGATGGTATATTATAATATAAATGAAAATACACTAAAAACAGTATTCAAAAAGTATAACGAAATTTCATACTTCTTCATTCATCCCACGGTATACTATAAATATACTAAATTTTAAAGTTTGATTTTACAAAAATTTGAAGGTTCATTCGAATCTTAGAAAAATTTTAATTAATAATTATTTAAATTATTCATTTACATGAAAATGCGACTTTACATAAGATTTCTGAACGCGTATAAGTGAAGTCGCAACGATTAAGTTGCCTAATTTTCAGCCAAAAAATTCATTATTATTTTCTTTTCTAAAATTCTATACTTTTGGCTTTTTTCAAGGTCAAAGTAGTTGACGTGTAATACATGTATTTTTATATTTATTGAAATTTACACATAAATAGAAAATGTCTCGTTTCCAAGGGAGCTCTTTGCCAATTTATTGGTGAAGGTTATTTTTATCACAGATTCAAAAGAAAAGAATGGAAATTAAACGCTAAAGTAAATACTTTTTTCTCAAAATATTTCAATTTAATTGCAATATATTTGAATACATTTGAAATAATAAAACAAGAAGTACAGAAATTTTATCTAAAATTTTCTTAACGAAAATTAATGTGCTAAATATCATAAACAGTTTGGATTCGGTTCAGTTCTGATAAAGATAGATAATTAAGTGGCAAAAAAAAATGTACACAAAATTCAGAACTATGGAAGAGTGCTCAAAATAATTGGCATTGTAAAGTTGATGTTAACTGGAGGGATTAAATATTTTTTTAGCTGTGAATTCATAATGTACTTGATTTTCCTCCAAAAATGTATAGATTTTTTTTTTAATTTAAAAAAGTTTTTTTCACAATATAATAAAATAACATTGGAGGAATTTATGATATTACAACAAATGAAAATTTTAATACTAGTCTTCAGATCACGTACGTTGAATGTTATTAATCCATTGAGTTGTTATACGAGAATGATGAACTGAAATAAGGTGGGCTTTGAGATTTATCTTCCGTTTAAATTTCTTTCCACAAATACCACAAGCGTGAGTGATGCCTGTATGTGCCGCATCTACGTGTATTTTGAGACCACTTTCAGCAGAGTATTTTTTTCCGCAAATATTACAAGGAAGTGTGATATCATTATTTATATTGCGTTGATGTGTTGTTTCAGATTACTCTTGGTTGAAGATTTTTTTCCGCAAATATCACATACATATTGGACACCATTGTGCTTTGCATCAATGTGCAATTGAAGATTCTTTTTTGTTGACGATATCTTTCCACAAATATCGCATGAATGTGTGATATCATTATGCACTGAGTCGATGTGGTTTTTGAGACTCGTTTTCGTGAAAAAGATTTTCCGCAAATATCGCAAGTAAATGTGATACCATTATGCGTCGTATCGATGTGTTTTTTGAGATTACCCTTTGTTGAGAATTTTTTTCCACAAATATCACATGTATGCTCGAAGCCGTAGTGAACCGTATCAATGTGCATTCGAAGATTTCCTTTTGTTGACAATTTCTTTCAGCAAATATCACATGAGTGTGTGATATAATTGTGCACTGAGTTGATGTGGTCGTTGAGATAATATTTAGTTGATAATTTCTTTCCACAGATATCACAGTCATGGGTTATATTACGATGCACCGAGTCAATATGAGTTTTGAGGTGAGATTTCTGTGTAAATGATTTTCTGCAATAATCACATGTATGTTTCGTACCATTATGCACCGAATTGATGTGGTTTTTCAGAACAGACTTTTTTGAAAATGACTTTCTGCAAATATCAGATGTGTTGGTGACATGGTTGTGCACTGTATTGATGCGGATTTTAAGATAACTTTTCGATCAGGGGCGGATTTGGGTATAGGCGGAGTAGGCCACGGCCTAGAGCGGCAAACTTAGAAGCGACTAAAAAGTTTAGATTTATTTAACGAAAAATAATTAATTTATTGTGTTAATTATAATGCAGAAGACACTGTCTTACAGAAAGGTTCACATACATGTATATCTATACACATTCAGATTTTCGATACGTATAAATATATATATATATATATAACACAACAAAAGTTCAAACACACGTCAGCGCAAGAGCTGCATCGATCCGAAATGATCGTCTGGGCAAAGTAAACAAAAAACTTTTCGGAAATGTAGCCGCTCGCAGTCTGCGACAAATTTGGAGTCAACGACTTTAGAGTCGTCGCAGACTGCACGCGGCTGCTTCGGCTGAAAGACCGAGCGCGTGAAATAGTATATTATGATACGTGTGACTTAAACAGGCCATTATTGCACGGCACGGTTAGCACCCGAGCGAAGCGAGGGTGCTAGTGCAGTGGTAAGAATGGTCTACTTGATTCATAAGTATCATATGATTTTTTATAGCACTGTGCTAAATTCACGTTTAGGCCCCCTTTGGCGAGATATAAGGTGCTCATAATAGCGTCGCGGTGTGAGGTTAGCGCACGAGGGTAACGAGTGTGATATGCGCACCGCGGTGCAATAATGAGCAGCTTAAGTCACGGCAAAGCGTGCCTTCAACGTGAACTTTAGCCACGCAGTGCTATAAATTTGGCTCAAAGACTGCGGTCTCTGCGAGTATGCGATCTTTTTTCGCGGAGGCGCGGAATACTTAAAATATTATACACTCGCGTGCAACATCATTAGCCAAAATATGATATGCTTAATGTTTACATTTTGCTCACTCGTTTCGATACAGTGACACGATTGAACACTAGTCAGTGTGCAGCGACTTTTGGAGCAGCACAATTCGCTAATAAATAAGCTATTCTTGTGCAGAATTGGCGTCAAAATAATTTTTATTATTATAGTGGGATATTACTTATAACATTTATAAAATGAGTATCAGAAAAAAATCGAGTGGATGTGAATATGGAAAAATAACTGCAAAAAAAGAAGAGAAGTATAAAGAAATAATCGCTAAAACACCGAAAATAGACAAACTGTTTAAAACTAACACTCACAAGAACGATAATAACGAAGATGATTCTAACAATGGTGCCAGCAGTATGTTGCAGTGTAAAAATATTTGTGACGAAGCAATGGAGATAGAAGAAATTCGATCAATTGACGACACAGACAAGGTGCTGCACGATCAGCATATAATTCGTGAACCATGTGATTCAGTCAGTGTGAGTAGTGATCCGGTTCTGTGGGTAATAAATGACGCAACCATAGATCATATCGTGACAAATGGTTTTACTCAAAATATGAACACTGATTTTAAAAAAAGTAAGCGCGAGTATGCAACAGGGCCACGTTATTTTTCGAAAGCTGATTTCGAAACAACTCTACCCAACGGCGAAAATGTGCATCGTAAGTGGCTAATATACTCAGAAAGTACTGGGAAAGTATTTTGTGGGCCGTGTGTGCTGTTTGATAGAACATCAACTCAATTTGGATCACAGAAACAAGGTTGGGTATGGGTCTGCAAAAAAATTAAATAAGAGTCACATATATGATATAATTACAATACGAGTTTCATATTTAACTTATCCATACTTACAGAATTTTCTGCCGTAATTGGTAAGAGATGAAAGTTTTCGCATTTCGGGTTTCGCATCAGTCGTTTCAGAATTATTTCCACTGGACGAAACATCACAAGGCTCCTCCTTCACTCTGAAATAACTTCAATAAGTTAAGGTTTGCTATATAGTATATTACGGCGCTTGGCCGCAAAAAAGAACAAAGTCCCAGGGCATCTGGGACTTTCTTTTTTCGTGGCTTAGGCTAGTATTCTATTTTTCATACCTCGTGGCCTGAAAATACCTTTCACGTTTTGCATAGCGGTCTGGGAATGTAAACAACAATTAGAGCACGGCTTTATATGCACTACTTTGAAATCTTTTCGTTTAGTTCAAATGTAATTTAATTTTATTTATTTATATTTAAAAATTATGTCATCAAATGTCGAAATTATCAATATTAATGAAGTAAAATCAAGTCATCATAATTATATCATTGAAAAACTCACTTTATGTATTCCATGTTTGGTGAAATATATTTTTTAAAAATTAATTATAAAATTAATTATTTAAAAATTAATATTATTTAAAAATAAGTATTGTGCAAGGTCCAGAAAAGAGTGAGAAAAAAGTTCCAAAAATTTTGGCATTATGTAAAACACGAAATAAGGATGAGTCATATTTACGGGAAAACGCAACTTTTAACAATGTCCAATTACACGTTTCAAGTGAATAACATTTCAATCGTAATTTTATTGTCATATTTTAAGGATTTTTATAAAATTGCTCATTGGCAGAAATCAATAATAATAATAATTTATTACATCATTTTAAAATTGAAAATGTACGCAAGGACAGTACTTAAAATCTCCAATAAAGAAATGTTTTCTTGAAGTTGAAAAGCGTAAAATTCACCTATTTTATACGCCGATGAATCCATCATTATTTATTGTTCAAACAAATAATTATAATGTCACGAATCGAGAAAATGTATCGAAGTGCTAAAGATCCTCCCAAAGATCCAACGCTCATATACGTTTGCTTTGACTTGTAAAGAGCTATTCACCAACGAGCGTGTTTGCCTTTCTAGCTCTCTATGTACGTTTTCGCGCAGGCAGTAACATTAACGTCGACGACGAAGACGACGAATAGTCGGTCGGTAGTCGTGGCTTTTGCTAACTACCTCGCGATCAGAGGCAAACGAAAATACACGATTCTCCGTGTGCGCACACGTGAGCCAACATAAGTTGGATATAGATTCGCATCAATTGCCGAAGTCGATTTGCAGTCGACCCGCTTCCGCTGATGGTTCGTATAAGCGATGTATTAGTCAAAGCAGCGTAACTTCGACTATACAATCGGTCGCAAACTTTACATTAACTGTATCGACACCCGCCAATCGAATGCCCTAAAACATTGAAAAAAGCCCATACGATTCTGCCTCTTTTAAAATTATAACTACTAAATCGCAACGCTAATTGATTACAGAGAAAACTGTACGTAAACTTATACCATTGTTTTCACTTTGACACTTGCAGATTCACGCACGAAGGTACTCACCATCTAGTGTCGAGAGCATGCTTCAATTATGATTCAATTTTTGCGAATTTTGTACTTGTTTCAAAAACTGAATCAGTATTAAAACATTAATTTTCAATCGAAATATTTAAGATTGAGAGTAGAATTATTTTTGTTTCGTTAATTTTTGCATTAAAAACAAGGCATATTATTTTATTTTCCTGCATTATAGTGCGATTTATGGAGAAAAAATAAATCAGCATTTATACATAAGTTTACAACGAAGAGTTCACGTAAATGAACTTAAAATAAAGTTAAGTATATATCTTAGTCATTAATTGAAATTGATCGTGATATACATTATTGGATGTCAATATGTGCGATAAAAAGTTTCCTACAATGTTATATAGTAGTAAGATCCCAATAGTGGCGACAAAGTCGCGATTTTTTTATAACGGTTTATAAAATTACGAATAATGATATTACTTGACATTGATTCAGAGCAGATAAAATATTAACAACAATGAAATTTGGTTTTGAATTAGATCGATTGATCGACTATATTTATTTACACTTTAATTCCTCGTGTCAACATTCACATTCTGCTATTTACTCGAGTAAGTCAGACTAATTAGTAGCCATGGTCCCATTCGAACAGTAAGACGATACGATATAAAGTGTAATTACGACAAAATTTCGGTTAATCAAGGAAAAAAAATGTCTTCGTCTGTGACATCGTGTTCTAAGTGTCAAATTAATTCTAGCTGTGTACGTGCTTTGGCATGCCACCAGTTGCTTTTCCATTGCATCCCATGTATGCAATGTTTGAATGTATTCGAGTCGGATTATGAACTTAAGTCGCATGTGTTATGGTCAGGATGTGAATGAGTCAGAAGCCAAAGTTAAAAAGATGAAAAATAATTATTATTAGATGAAAAGCTTAAAATAAAGTACAATCTCGGTCACACGACCCTCGCCGCAGACGGCCCAAAATCAAGTGACTCTTGTCTCTCCTGAGTCTGCGCTCGACACCTCACACGCCACAGTCACGCAACGCGCTCAGTATCCCCTCCCCTCGCACACACATCGCACGCGGCACACACGCACACGCGCCACACATCGTGCAGACACGCATATAGAGTTTAGCACACGAAGTGTATCTTATTACTAACACATGTGTGCCCCGATCCATCGTTAACCGAAACATCACATCAGGATGTAGGCGAACAAGTTGTGACAACCGAACCAAATCCTTGTGAAGAGTCACAAAATGACATTGACGATTTCAATTAGACTACATTTATTGAAGTTCCAAGAATTGAAGTCTGTTGTGATCTAGAACAAAATAAACAGCATGGATCCGTTCCGAAATTGGCTCACAAAGGACAAAAGGACCTCAAGTGCGACGTGTGTCTGAAAACATTTTCCCAAAAGAACTACTTGAAAATACACATAAAAACAGTTCACGATGAACAAAAGGACCACAAGTGCGATGTGTGTCACAAAAGTTTTACACAGAAGGCTTCTTTGATAATACACAAGAAAGCAGTTCATGAAGGACGAAGGGATTACGAGTGCGACGTGTGTCAAAAAACATTTACACAGCAAAGCCATTTGAAAATACACATAAAAACAGTTCACGATAAACGTAAGGACTACAAGTGTGACGAGTGTCATAAAGTATTTTCAGAGCAAGGCAACTTGAGGCAACACATAAAAGCAGTTCATGATAAAAAAAAGGACTTCCAGTGCCATGTGTGTCAGAAAAGTTTTACACAGAAAAGTTCTTTGAAAATGCACATGAAAACAGTTCATGACAAACAAAAGGACTTCGAGTGTCACGTGTGCCTTAAATTATTTTCACGTTCGAGCAATTTGAAAGCACTCTTAACATCAGTTCATGAAGGACGAAGGGACTACGAGTGCGACGTGTGCCAGAAAAAATTTTCCCAAAAGAACGACTTGAAAATACACACAAAAACAGTTCACGATGAACAAAAGGACTACGAGTGCGACGTGTGTCAGAAAACATTTACACGGCAAAAATACTTGAAAGAACACATAAAAACAGTTCATGACAAACAAAGGGACTACGAGTGCAACGTATGCCTTACAAAATTTACCCATTTGAAATGCCATTTGATGACACACAAGAACGCAATTCACGAAGAACAGAATGGTCAGAAACCTTATTTAGATTTTCATGAAAATTTAAATCCCCTACAAAAAATTTAATTATTATCAATTCATACTGATAAAAAATTTGATATTGTAAATTTATATTAGTTACTAACTATGCTGACTAAACTACTTTTTGTAAACACTGTCGACGAATGTATTATAAATAGGGTCAACCATCAAGTGAATGAATGGTTACAAAAAATGCTACATAAATCCCATTATAAAAACCACAATAATTTTTTTTATTTATGAAGTAGATGATTTTCAGATTTAAATACTCTTAAAAAACAAAGTTATTCAATTAATATTATTTATAAATGCATTTTACCAGTAAATGAATGCTCCGAACCAATGAATGAACGCTGCTGAACCAGTAAATGTAAGTGTGATATTGGCAATTTTATAATTGAATATTATGTTACCATCCATGAAATAATCGGGTCTCATTGAAGAATTTATATTAAGTAGTTTACTTTAAGTAGTTCAACTCATTAATGATTGTAAAAATCTTCCGGGAGCAATCAATTCTTGATGATTAGACTCGATGAATTCATAACCTCTGCAACGAAGAAATTGTAGGATTTCTATTCAATCACTGGGTAAAACATTGATTATGCCTATTTCACCCAGTGATTGAATGATTTTATGCTCTGGCGTGTAATATAAATGGACTTTCTAATAAAAAAATGGTTTTAATTAAAATCAAATTGTTGTTGTTTAAAGTGCTGTTACCCAAGAAAAGATGAATGGTTAGTACATTAAATTAATTAAATAATGAATACTGTGATAATATTTTTTGTAACAACCATTCATTTACTGGTGGGCGTTCATTCATTAGTCAGTTGACCCGAATTACAATACAATTAGTCTCCAATTACCGTAAAAACTTTTGTCTTGATACATGTCGTATAATAATTTTTTTTTATATTCATCTTAAAATACGTTCATTCTCGTTGAAATCGACAATAAACACGACCCACACACAGACTGACATTTTTCGAAAATTTCATCGAATTTTCTGAGCAAATAAAGCAAAAAAATCAGCATTAAAGCGTTAATTTTCCAATGGTCATAATGTTTATATTTGAGCAAAAATGTTAATCCTTGTCGTTCATTTTTGCAAAAGCAGTACATGCGATGGCATTTTCATGCATTTTAAGCTTTGCGACATTTTCAACAAAGATTTCTCGTAAAAGTACCTGCATTAACAAAATTGAAACTAAAATTGTCAACGTTTTACATTAAAATCTGCACTGCGGTTAATGCTTTTTTATCTATGTATATTTACAAAGTTTCGGACATTACATTATTACGAAACATCGATGTCGAAAAAGAAACAGAGACACACAGATTCAAACACATAGAAAAGAAGAACATACAGACGCACGTGACACACGCGAGTGAAAAAGATGTACACAGAGAGATCGAAAAGACAAAGAGCAGGATGGAATGGTTAAAAAAAAAAAAATAACGCATGCAGCAAACTCATCAAAGAGCCCCGTGCTCGCAAGTAGTCGTCGTCGCGTACAGTGACAAAATCGAGGAGAAGAGAGATCACACGCGCCTATAGGGGAAAAGCATCAGGCACATAGAACCGTCACAGGGGGGTGAGGTGGGGAGGACTGCAAGCACACGTAAAACTGCACACAGAACTAAGGGGGTAGTAGCGAGAGATAGATACCAGGAGCGAGTCAGTCACAGCAGCAGCCTGGAGAGCCTCACCCGGTAGTGCGCACGCTCGCCTACCAGCACCCGTATACGTACTACACACACACACTCTCTCTCTCTCTCTCTCTCTCTCTCTCTCACGTGTATATGCATGTGTCGGCGGCAGCGGCGGCGGCTTCCCCGAAGGCAGCTGAGCGAAGCCAGAGGGTAAAGAAGAAGAGGCAGCGAGGCGTCGAGGGGTGCACCCTCCTACTACCACCACCATCTCTCTCTCTCTCTCTCTCTCTGCACTCCACTGCGCACAGCAGCAGCACTGCACTGCACTGCAAGTCGAACAGTCCGCCGCAGCTGCTAGTAGTTCCGCCAAAACAGTCCCGCGGATCGTGTCGCGCCGTGCGGACACGTGCCTCCGCTGCTTGCACAACCACCGCTGAGTTTCCAGTCTGACAGTTCAGTGACATATACACGCGAGCGCTCGAGTATAGTGTCGTGCTTGCGAGTGTGTTTGACGCATCTTCTCCTGCTGCTGCAGTCGCTGCGCGCTGCACTCCTGCGGTTACACCAGGAGAGAGCTGGCCACTTATTGCGATCGAGGCGGGGAGTATATACAGTAGTTGAAGTGACACACACACACTCTGTTTCCCTCGAGAGGCTTTCGTCGGTATCGCGCGCGCTAATCCCGAATTCTATACCCCGTGGCTTATCCTCGTCTGTGTACATCCTTAATCCATCCTAAGGGGTATTTAGTACGTGACAATATTTCACATCCTTAAATTCGTACGTAGGCTTATAAAACACACGCTGTTTTATACTGTATAAATCGAATCTTTCTCGTTTTCCGAAGTGCAGTGTGTTTATGTGTCCGTGAGAATATATAAATCCCACGTGAAATAGTACATCCGAGCTCTCGAGGATCAGTGGCCGAGATTTGTAAGCAATTCCACTGCGCTGCTTGTTTCGGGCCGAGAGCAACAGCGAGAGAGAGTGCGGTAATTCCAAATTGTGGTTTTAAACGAGAGAAACGATATCCAGCAGCAGCAACTCAGCTGTCTGTGTGCTAACGCGTCTGTGTTGGTGTGTGTGTGTTTGTTCTGCGGTCGTAGTGATATATTGTGATCTTGAAATTTATACAGTATAAATCCATCATAGTGATGTATAATTCTACGGTTTATGAAAGCTCGCAGTGATGCATGCAACGAAGCGTCCTCGTGACATAATGTGTAAATGAAGAAAATTTACAGTGTCGGTTTTGTTACGACGACGATGATGATGTTAGCCGACAAGGATTTTAACGAATGTAAAGAGAGCGAAAAAACCTAGGGAAGAAAAGAGCTGCGATCGTGTTATATCGATAAGAAAAAACAACTACACGACTCTCTGAGAATTTCTTGGCTGCTGTACGGATAAATTAAATGAAACAAGCGCAACCAAGCAAGCAGCAGCAGCCCCCGATGGCTGAATTATGCCTCGGGTTCGAATTCCCGGCGAATAACCCCCCCGAGCGGAATGCAGTAGTTGCACGGTAGAAGTGTGCGACAAAGAAGAGGCGGTACGTCGTCGTCGTCGTCGTGTGCATGACCTCTTGCAGGTATAGAGGAACAGGAAACGCGATAAAGCGATAAAGCTGTGTGTCGCTGTCTGTGCATCGTATAACCATCGTCGTCGTGCTGCAACCCGGAAGAAGAAGAAGAAGCAGAGGAAGTTCAGCTACCCCCGTTGATGATTCGGGTTACACGACTCTGCTGCTGGGCTCTTCCGTGTTATCGCGAGTGATATCTTTCCCTCTCCAAAAGCTATAGACGCCGAGAGGCGAACACGTTTTACCTCGTCGGATAGATATATTTCGCTAGTTTTTTTTTTTTTTTTGCCCCCCGACGATGCACGAACACGAAAAAAATATAAAGAGGATCGAGAGAAGAATATCGGCCGAGCTAGTAAGCGCATTCTTGGACCAGCAGCAGCGCAGACAGCCGCAATAATCAGGATAAATCTCAGCGCGATAAATCTCTCTCTCTCATCTCTGGAGCGCAATCAAATTTTCGAACAATAAACCCCCGCGCGGGTTGGGATGAATAATGATTGTGAAAAGATTCGTCGGGCTGGCCGATCATCAATTATAAACTAAAGTACCTAGAGCTGCTACGTAATCGGAAGTTTTTGTAATCGGTCGGTCGGTCGGCGTGTGCTTAATAGCAAAAATGAAGAATGCGAAGGAGTACATATTGACGCGGATCAACGCGCGTAATTAACCAAAATGAATAAATATCGAGTGGATCACCGAGATATGATGTAAAACGTTGTGCGCGCAGTGTGCGATATGATGACATGAGGATGTTGCTGCAGTCGAGATAATAGCCTGGGCTGAGAGTCATGAGACTTCGAGCCTACTTCTGCAGCCGTCGTCAAAAAGCGATGCCTATTAACTTATCCATCCTCACGTGCATTATGATTTATTTTGGTGAGTCTACCTTGAATTATTATAACGTGTTTTTTCTTGTAAAGATTCCCCCTGAAGCGCAAACGCGCGTCAACAAGCGTACGAATGAAGGAAACGATTGAAAATCTGTGATATGAAACTTTTAATTTTTCATGGTAATGGAGATTAAAAAATTTTCGTTTAAAAAGGATATTTAAGCTCGGATCAAAGCTCGGGTCGAAATAAGTATTTTCATTGCTCGTTTTCAATATTCTAAGAAGAGGCAGTAATCTATATTCTTCATTTCTCTCTGATTATAAATTGATCGAAAAAATATTTACCACTTGCGAATTTATAATGCTCCATCTATTAATGAAATCAAAAAGCTCACAATCAAATATGACACCTATGGTCAATCTTCATGTAGTAATTTTTGTTTGTTTTTATAACGATAAATCTATTTGGATTCATTTTTAGATTAAGCGCAATTCCGTTTTTCATTCTTATTTTTCAATTTTTTTTTTTTTAAATTCTAAAGAATTTCGTTATTCAGACTTTTCATTTAAAAACGTACAAAAAAAGTGAGAAAGACAAAAACTGCAAGCTTTACACTCTGTAAGCGGGAAAATCACGAATATATATTATTTATTTGTGTTATTAATATGAATGAGCTGATTTCTATCGTAATTTTGCAAAGTTTATCGATGCAAGAACTGAAAAAAATATTTGCATAAATCGTATTGTACAAATACGTATATTTTCACAAGACACTTATTTACGAGGATCTTTGTTTGCAAATCAAAAAAACCGTACGCCTTGTCTTAAATATTCAAACGGAATGAACGGAGCTTTTGTACAAACATTTACCTCCACCGTAAGCTAAGTTCGATAAAGTATATGGCAAGAAAATAATAATTACATAGACATTTACATGAACATCGTTTCGAGGGTACATATTACCCGATTTCGTGAAATTAAGCGCGAACGAACAAAAGACAAAGAGAGTCTCTGGGAAACGATTAATACCCTCGCGCGCGCTGCAAACAAACCGAGCATAAATAGCTTCGATGCGACAGAGACTAGGTCAAGCCGGCAAGAAGAAGCGTATAAATCCGCGCGCACTCTTGTGCGATATCCTCGATATCGACGTTATAGTACCAGCGGAAAGAGATATGGTTGAAATTAGAGCTCCCGCCACTTCTTTGAAACAAAATTTACACTCAGCTTAAAAGCGTATATATAATAAATAGTAGATCGTACCTCTGCGATAATAATGCGAAGATACTCGAGCAAAAAAAAGTTATCGTTATGCCTCGCATATTCATGTCGAGCTAATTTGAAAATTGTTATCAACTTTGAATGTATTCGCGCACACGGCGCGGCTGTTCCGCTTTCGTGCACACACGCACACATACACACGGCGCAGCGGGCCTCCACCGTTTCGTGCAAAATCAAACTTTTTTTTTTTTTAATAGTGCCCATTTAATCCTGGCACAGAGAAGCGGCACATCGTGCTGCATGATAGTGGGAAAAGTTTCTTTTCAAGTGCGCCTTTTACACAACGTTGAAGAGAACACACGGCGCTCCTAATTCGAGCTATAGTTTCTACGTCGAAAAACTTTGCCTCGCGATCGTATAATAATTAAAATTTTCAAACTTAGGACTGCAGCGCTGCAATTGTTGAATGCATGGCAGTAATTCTGTCGAAAATAATAACGATTAAAATCGATCCTTCGTTTTTGGTGTTTTACACATTGATCAAACGCTGCTTATTACATTTAGCTGAGCTTGCAAATCGCGCGAAGTTGTAAGTCACCAATAATGGCGGATTTTTGAGGTTTAACGTGTGTGCGCTCCACGGCAGCCGAAAAAGCGTCGTCGCATCGTGCGGGCTCGAAAATTCCACTTGATTTGTGTCCCTCCGACAACTGTGCTTCTGCGGCGCGTGCTGGTATGGGAATATTGTTTTTTTTTTTATTTCGTACTCCGAAAAATCTCGCACTTTTCTGCAGATATAATATCCCACACACACACACACACACACGCGCGCGTAACATGTATACAATATACATACTAGGTGCCGAGTTGTGCGATATTATATTCTCCAGTATAGCGGTACGTGTTTCCGCGTCGCATTTTTGCGTAAAAGAAAGAAAAAATTTCAGTGACAAAACTGGGTGGACCGGTGGTGGCACTCCTGCCTACTACTGCTTGTGCTGTATGTACATATATTGCGGCTACGCAGAGAGACAGAGCAGAGAGAGAGAGAGAGAGAGTTGCATTGATCAAGTCTCTCGGCAGCTATGCATGCCCACCCCACACACGGACGCGAAATGACCATTGCGCGGCCCATGTGCGGAGCCGCAAAATACGTTGTTGCTCGGGCACAGATATGTGTGTTGTACACATACACGTACTTCTGATTAAGATTAATTGTTAGTTCTTTTTCACTCTCTCACTGCGCGCAACATGTAGGTTCTCTGTGTTCGAGCACACAGAGAAACAGCGAGAAAGAAATATTTATGTGGTATGTGCAACATAAAATGAATTAATGTATAAAAAAAATATATATCGTACATACGACTAATAGTATATAGCGCGCGCGCGTGGAACACAACGGCAAAAATATATTCATAAAAATAAAATTCTTTACTCCGATAGAGAGCAGTGCGCGTTTTTTTCTGGTATTCGAAATATTTATATATATGAGGCTCGTGTACTTGCGCCGCGCATAGGTTGTACTTTTTAACGAAGCTTTGAAGGAAGATAATTGTACGTATATACGCTGGCTTATACGTATACGTTTATACTTTTTTTTCTGACGCGCGCTTTATAACGCTGCTGACCCGGAAGGTAGTATAGTTCATGATGCAGCAAAAAATGTATATATGCTGCTCATGCTCTCTTGCTCTCGCTCGGGCTCGCTTTGTTCGTTTGTATTTCTCAATCGAAGTGGCAAAATGATTTATTCTCGCCAATTTTTCATTTAATTATGCATATAACCGTACGTACGCGCGCGTTTAATGTATGGTATATAGCAGCTGTGTGTGTGTGTGTACACTTTTTATTGTCTGCGACTAGGAAAATACGATTATAGTCTTTTACGGATTCGTATGTATTCTTACGTGAATCGAAAAATTCCAACGATACGAAAAATTAAATTTTCCATAGGTGATAGTGAGTATAAAATTAAAATTTCTAGTAATTTTTTACTACTTGAAATCATTCTAATAGCAACTCCTATAAATCGTACTCTAAACGCCAACGCCAAACGCCATCTCAGAGCTGATCTTCGATCCCTTTAAATTTTTCAAGCTGTTACACGTTGTTTACTTTAGTTCAAAGTGGATTTGTTGGACTCTTATTGACTTTTTTCCTTTTTGTTTGATCAAGTTTTTCCGCCTCGTCGAGAACGAGATATTTGAGAGGCTAAACGGTGTTGATGCTTTCTGAAGTAAAACTTCTTTATTCGTGTTGGTGTGTGTGCAACTGGTCCTACATTTGATAGTCGAATCCAACCCTGCTCCAAGCTCCACTCTGCAAGTTGAAAAATTACCGAATATAATTCGAGCTTATTACTCGACGAGCTTATAACAATGTTTACACTTTATAAATCACAGTATATATAGGTCAGTACACTTTACAAAGTCGCTTCGACAAGATCGCTTCGACAGTCGCAAGTGATTCTCGTGAAAAATAACAAATATCTCAAATTATAATTAACGATTGTGTTTCTGTGCAAGAGTGTTTAGAAAAATGGCACAAAACAATCAAAATAGTTCAAAGGCAGCCTATCGGGAGCTCTCAGAAAAGAGTCGCGAGCTCCTCGGTGACATTTATTCCGAAATCTGTAACTACAGATCGAGCGAACTTCCAGATCTACGAGACATTTTCCAGCCCGCAGCGATCGATTACCTTCTGGGCATAAAATCGGATGGTTCCTTGGTCGACTCGCTGATCAAGATCGGCTACAAGGATGTGCCCGAGGTCGACGAAAACGGCAAACCGATACTGCGTCGAAGCACGCCAATACATCGCGTGTCCGAATGGGACGAGGATGGCTTCGTCACCTCCAGACTCTTTCGAATATACGACAGATTCGACGTGAATTACGCTGACGATTGCGGCGTCACACATTTCCATCTGGCCTGCTATCAGAACTGCGCGGACGAGGTGAAGAAATTTCTCGAGGCCGGCCAGGATCCCAATTGCTTCACGACAGATGGCGACTCGCCGTTGCACTACGCTCTGAGGTATCCGGCGCACGAGTTGATCGAATTGCTGTTGAGAGGAGGGGCCAATCCAAATTTGGCCAACAAGGGAGGATCGACGCCTCTGCACTACATTTGCGAGGAAGGCGAAGACGAGGACTTGGCAAAAATGATATTCGAGCTTAGCAACGAAAAATATCGTCCGGTCCAGGTCAACGCCTGGGACAAGTGGGGCAATGCACCGTTGCATTATGCTCTGAAGTGTCCACACGACGAGATGATCGAATTGCTGCTGAAAAATGGGGCCGATCCGAACTTGGCCAATGAGAAAGGATTGACGCCTTTGCACATAATTTGCAAAGACGGCACTGATGTCAATTACTTGTTGGAGATGTTCTTCAAGATCAACAAAGAACTCGATCAGCAGGTGCAAGTCGACGCCCGGGACGATTGGGCCGAACACCTCTTCAATACGCCGTGGCGAGGTTATTGCCGGAAGCCGTCGATATGCTCTTGGATCATGGCGCTAATCAGTCAAGTTTTGTTTTTCCTACCGAGAGTCACTTCGTTGAAATGTCTATGACGCCTAATGATTTAATCAATTTCAAATTAAGGATAGCAACTGGCCTTCTTGCCGTCGTCGAAAGCCTGGGAAAAAGAGGCTACGAATTGGACCGTAGCGACGCCTTGATGATCATGAAATTCTTCGTCAAGCACGGATTTATCCAGTACTCGTTAGATATTCGAAAACATTGGTACGGATATCATAAGTTTACGAGCGAAGCAAAAAAGTTGATGATACAGCCGAACCTGTCCATCTACGACTTGATGATGCGACCCGAAGAGGCGTCGAAACGACTCGCGTACTCGGACTACTACAGGTTCGCGCTCCAAGACGATTTTAAGTACATTTCTAAAGATCTCAAAGAGGCTTATTCCGTGTACATAGGAGAGAAAATATCGAGAGGATTTTTCCGACGCTGGACGATGGAATATCTTCTGGGGCTGACGAGCCAATTCAAGCTGCCGTCACTCTGCTGCGAAACGATCGCCAAGCAGCTGATAAATAGAGATTTGTGGCATGTTTACTTGGCGGCTACGGGCCAAAATTCATGATGTCGATCATCATTTTTACAATATGTTTTTCGCGTTCGTTATTTAATGTTGCAGATTTTGCATGTAATCAAATGAATACATTTAAAGATAATTAAATCCATTATAGCATTTAAAAATTTTTTTGTACATTCATTTTATTTCAGTTTTACTTTTACACTTGTGTACCTTCAACTCTTGACGAAAATTACATTCACTGTTGATTTTTTTTCATAACTAAACTATTATTCCTAATTGCATTTCTCATCAAAAATCTACTTAAAATAATTTTCCCAGCACGACCTAATATGAATTTAGATTAACAATCTCGCAACTGTAAAGATCCAACCATGTACACGAGCGAACCTTTATGCAACGGCAACGAGGAAGTGATTTAGCGATCTCAAATATTCTTTCGTACTCTCCCCGTATACTTTATTAGAGTATACACTTTTTGAGATTGTACATCATTTTCGGGTAAAGCTAGCAGCATCGCGTCAACTCGCGACGGCATAAATACGCCATTGTATCGTTATATACTGCGGCGCTGCTTTTTGCCTCCCATATCTCTCTTACTCTCTCTCTCTCTCTCTCGTCTTCTCTTCTTCGATATACACATACACGCGCGTGCGTACATATATATACCTAATATTACTTCGTCGGTGCGTGGGGTTAAATCGTAAAATGCCAGGCATAAATACAGCTTGATGCACTCTCCGCGCCGCAGAGGCAATGCGACCAGCTGACGCAAATGTGCGCGAGCAAGCAAGAGGCAGAGGCCCAGGCATTAAGCTCTCGCCCTATATATTTACATATACTGCATGCTTCTCAACGCAGCAGCAGCAGCGTCGAGAAAAAATGCGCATGCAAAAGAAAAACCGCCTTCCAACTGTCAGGGGCTGTACTGCTCTACGCAAAAATGTCTTACTTTCTTTTCTTTACTTTGTTGCGTCTTTGTAGCTCTCGAGCTTTATATTTTTCCCTTTTGTCATATCGACTGCTCTCTCTCTCTCTCTCTCTCTCTCTCTCTCTCTCTTTAATTTTATCATGCACTTATTTTGGTCTGATCACCGATGATTAATCCTACCTTGAAATTATTATGTTATGTCTATTCTCTATATTTTTTATTTGTCTGTGAAATCTATTGTTAATTCTATTGTAAAATCGAGAAATTTACCATAATTGTATTTCATTATGTATTCGTCATTGAGGCATACGGCATTGCCTTGCCTAATAAATTCGATTAAATTCAAAAAAATTCTCTCTCTCTCTCTCTCTCTCTCTCTCTCTCTCTCTCTCTCTCTCTCTCTCTCTCTGTTAAATGTAATAATCGAATAACTCGAGTTCATGTATACGATAATACACCGATAAAATCTTCTCGGGAATTTGTAAAATTCGAATTTATTAACACGTAAATGAATACACGCCTTTGATGTTATTCGATAAAAAAAAGTGTAGCAGTAATTATTGGAAATCCTCCTAGAATCCTTAAATTTCACACATTTCGCCCCCTCAAAGAGATCGCGCGCGCATTAGTTCGCGATATCGAAATTCAAATATCTCCCCGCGTGCATCGCACACTTCACACGTACGCGATGATCTTCGCAAAGATATATAATAAATGGGTGCGAGTCGTATTATATCGATTGAAACCGGAAATATGGATCATTATTTTCTCTGGAGATATACAGAAGAGAGAAGAGAATATCGGCCGGGGGGGGGNGGGGGGGGGGGGGGGGGGGATTTATTGATTTCGTAGTGCTTGAGTAGAGTATGGACGAGCTTCGGAGCACAGCCGCTCCCTTTGCCCGGGGACACACTACTGCCGCACACGCAAATCGCGCCCGCGCGTGCAAGCATGATAACGAGCCGAGAGGTCATTAAAAACCGACTGTATTAAGCTGTCCATCATCGGACGAAATCTCGCGCTTTTTTTACAGTTCAGATGGTTATACTATATGTATGACGCAGAGAGAGAGAGAAAGAAGATAGCGAAGGTGGGTAGGTGGGTGGGAGCCCATTTTCACCAGCTGCTGGCGTTGTGTGCCGCGGCGCGCAATCAGGCTTACACGCGAGCGAGCCCCTCTGTGCGATATCAAATGTGCTACTGCTGCTGCTCGTGCGGGCCACGATTAATTAATGGCCGGCTATTATTATTGACGCGCTACACGGCGTGATTAACGACAGATCAACGAGTCAACCACCACTACCACGTCGATGATGATGGCCGTGGCAAAATCGTACGACAAACCCGTTTGCGCAAACTTTTGTGTCCGTATGGATAAGGCCTGTCATTTCATATACACAGGAGGTATTAACAATACTTTCGATAGGTTTCGAAAGTTTGTGAGAAATTTTTTGGAGGGTATTTTTCTAAGTATTATTAACGCTGATGGGGATGAATAATATAGATCTCAGTAAAAGTCATTTATTTAGCTTCTTTACTTTTCAATTTATACGCAATGAAGATTTTTCTCTGATCAAGTTTTTAGGGGACTATATATCGGCCATATATAACTAGAAAACTTTTTGTTCTAGTATCAACACCCAATTTGACTTTTCGGCAGCCACACTTTTATATTTCGTGGTTATATTGTCGAGAATGTAACGATGGACTTGCGAGTTTGCAATACTCCATCTTTTTGATAAAATCAAAAAGCTAAAAATCGAATGTATCAACTTTTATTACAATCAATCTTTTGATGCAATCAAGTCTCTTAGTTACTGGTATCACAAAATTATTTGCTAATTAAATATGTAAGCTCGTGTTGTTGAAACGGAAAAGTGGACAGTTGTGGCTGCTACCAGTAGAGTTTTGCACAATTACAACGGCGTATAGAAAATATGTGTTGCTTCAAATAGCAATGTTTATCGGAAAGAGTATCGGAGACAATGGTGTTTCTGTATTATGTAGTATAAAATTGGTTTTGCTACTTGCGATTTTATAATATTCCATCTATTGATACAATCAAAAAGCTAAAAATTAAATAAAACACCTTTGATTACTACAGTCGTCCCTGTTTTTACGCGGCTTTTTTTTACGCGATTTCAATTATACGCGGTTACAGAATTGAGACCGAAAAAATTTTTTTACGCGCACTGATTTGATTATACGCGGATTCCTTCGCGAGTAGCGCCAATGATCATCGCTTATTCTATTGTTAATCAGCTATATTCATGTAGTTTCCCGAATGATGTGGCCCTCGAGTATGATCCAATCATGGTGCGTAGCATGAAATTTAAGCATGATTGTGAAGTTGCTGTGACTGTCTACGTTGAATTACACAAAAATATTATGAGACGTGCTAAACAGACACGCGTTACTGATTTTTTTAAGTAACATTTACATGTATTTTTGAATAAAATGTTTTGGAAATCGAAAATTTGTCACACCTTTGCATGTAACCCCCCTTTTCCCATAAGAGCAATGTTTTTTTTTACGCGATTTTTTGTACGCGGTACTTTTTTGGTACGGAACTACCGCGTAAAAACAGGGACGACTGTACCAATCTTTTTTCAAAGCACAATAAATTATAGATTATTAATACTTACATTCTTCTACAAAAAAATAAGTCTATCTTCAAATTAATAGGCAGTCATGTCTTAACAGCTATTAAGTGTGAATTTCTTGAAAAGTTTATGTCATAAAATATGCTTCAATTACATATTAATGTTGCGTTTTTATATGAATTTATAAAGATTCGTGTATGTTACGATTCTTGAGCGTAAACATACGTGCGAACAATGCAAGGTAAACATCTCAAAGGCTAGATACCCAATGAGAATAATACGAAATTTTTTCATAATTTTTACTATACCAAGCTAAGACTCTATCTCATGGATTATGAACTACAAGTAAACTACTCATACCCAACATGCCGAAACGAGTTTTGGTTAAAATAACAAAAAAAAATTTCGCGTCAAAAAAAGTATCACTCCTGGTATATATTAAATATTGTGAATATTTTCACCCAATTTCATGAAATACGTACAATGAAAGACAGCGTACCCTCGCGAAATCCACTTAGAACCCCTCATTACTTTAATTTAATCCGGGCAATATTATGCTTATTTTGATGCGCTAATGAGCCCAAAATATTTATAAAAATGTTATAAAAAGTGCCCAAAATTTAATGAAAATTAGACTCATTAACTGCGTGTATTCTAATCATTTCTCCATCATCGCTCTGTTATATAAGCTCGTTTGATTTTGAATTAAATAATTATATCGAATTCTCTCTCTCAAATCCACTCCTGAAATTAAATCCATTTATAATTCGACTGTTCTCGTCACGTCACTACCTCTCTCTGCCATCCATTAGTTTATTTGATGTGTGTGTACAATATTATTTGTAGTATATAACTCATTCTCGTCGACTTTATCCCGTTATTTTTACAAACATTTGGAAATTCATCCGTATAGCAGCATCAAAACGAGCGTAATATCAGAGTTGAATCACGGTAATGAGGTGGGTTTTAACCGGATTTCGCCCGGCGGATGTTGTCTTTTGTTATACATATTTAATGCGCACGAAGGTGGTGGTAGTGGCGCTGGTGATGATGAGAGAGAAACCACCCGGTACAAAACACATATATACTTAATAAAGCAAAAGGAGTGAACTTAATCATTGATTTCCGCGTGTTACGAACGCATTGAAATATGCTTTTATCTAATTTCTATATACCGCGCGCAGTTTCTAAAGCCCAACTGGTTAAAAAACGAAGGGCTCTCTGAAACTAAATTTTCTCAAGCAGATTTGCGATCCGGATCAGATCCTCTCGCACGGATTATTAGATTCAAAATTTACGATATCGAAGCTTTCGCAGCTCTCTATAACGCGGTTAGCAGCAGCTCTCGCCAGCAGCGCGTCAAAAAGTCGATCCTACCGCTGCTGCTGCTGCTGCTGCATGGGCAGCGATGCAAAAATAATTATTAAAATAAAAAGAGATCCAGTCAGTGTCGAGCTTGATGGGGAGGGCTTATAGCACCGAAGAGAGAAGTGGTTACTATATATAGCAGCCCCTGCTGCAAATTCTGCAGCTCGAGGCGTTCTCGCACACACACACACACACGAGGTGCATTCCCTGCTCTCCCATTTATAATATACTGTCAGTTACCCTTTCCTGATAACGAGCACCAGCACCAGTAGCACATCTACGCAGTCACGAAAGGCTACATATATAGCTCATATACGTATATATAAGCACACGAGCTGGGGGGGCTCAAAAGCGTCTCTCGCTTTTCCTGCGCGAACACGGAGAGGAGGAGTAGAAGCTCGAGGCAATTGTTATTCGCTTATATTCGGCTCTCGCACTCACGGTACTATATCCGCTCGTTGTAGTAATTGTTTACTTTTTACAACCCTCTACCGATATAATAATATAATAGCAGGATGAAAGCTTATATACTCCTCCTCGTCGTCGTCGCTCTCTCCGTGTATGACCAGCACCAGCACCTAGGCATTAGTCAGAGCGTAAAATGTAATAATGCCTCGAATGGTATATATGTAGTAAGCCTCTCGAAGCGATCATGGGCTTTCGCGCGCGCATGTGACTGAGGCGCAATGGGCACACAAAATAACTTTCTGGAAAGGGGCGTAAAATAAGCTGCACTTGCATGTGCCAGCAAGCTAGAGCCTAGCATATAGCATATCTAGCGTGGCATGCATCACCGTTGAACCAGCCAATTTCAGCATTTACGACTCTCGGAGCTTCGACCCTTCCCTCCCGATGCAACTCCGCCAGCCGTAGCTCTCCTATGCACACGATGATACCGTATATATATACTCCGTTACGCTTGCGCGCCGACACGAAAAGACTCTTGTGATTTTATAACACGCACACACGCCAGTATACGCGAGTTGGTTCGTTCGCCGCCGAATATATATCATAAATATGAATCTCCCTAATGGCAGTAGCCTGCCAGAATGCCTAATCCAGATTCTCTGCTGCTGTTACTGCTGCTGCTGAACTGGCCATGTATGTGTATGTGTGTGCGCGCCTTCCTGCTCGTTTTCTAGTTATTTCCCTTATTGCCGCCTTCCTCCGCTATATCCCTTTCGCCGCTGACGCGCGGAGCTTTTATATGGAAGCTCTCGCATGCGCGCATATATTACACGTGTGGATGGCGTTTTATGAGATGAATCATACATACATACATCTGAAAAAACATCGGATTTTTGCATCGAAAGCATAGTAGTAGCCTTCGATATGAAGCGAGCGAGGCGTGCAATTCGAACAATGAAACTTTAAGCTCTCTCTGCGTACATATACTGCTATATATATACGGAGGGGGGCTCGTATGTCGAGCTTTTGATCGTCGGACCTCGGCGAAATAGGCAATTACTCTCGGACCTCGGAGATCCACGCGCGCAAAAAAAACGCGAGTAAAATTTATTAGCCATAGCAAATATTCCCTACCCCTGCCCCGGACGTGCTTTATTCTTGAAAATTATGTTCGAGAAGCTGTATTTTTTTTTGTAGTTGTGTAGTCTTGTAGAGTGTATGTAGTGAAGTGCCTGGCGTTACTTTATATTGTCAATCAACTGATAGGTAATATAAGTCCTTTATACTCCCAAACCCGTTATAAAGCACAAAATAATATTGTAAATGCAACGATATCAAAATTCGAAAGGTAATAAAATACGATTCTTTCCTCCGTAAGAAATTCAATTAAAATCTCGATCTGGTCAGTTCACCGCAACGCAGCGCAGCGCAGAGTACAGCGATATCGTTGAAACATAAGAAAAATATTGGGACACGAATAGTAGTGGTAGTAGTAGTCGCTCTCGTGCATCGATTCTCCTTTGCTGCAGTAGTAACGCGAGACCTAAACGGCCGAGTTCGAGGCGGTGATAAATCACCGCTACCAGCAGCAGCAGCAGCGTCGAATCGAAGCTCCCGAACACCGAACACCGAGCAAGCACACACCGCCGCCGCTTTGAGCATAGAGAGAGAGAGAGAGAGAGAGAGAGAAAATAAAAATTGGCACCAAATTCCGTGAATGTCGTCGAACGATTCTCTCCAACTGCGCAGACCGCGCGCCGGAATTTCCCGTATAGCTAGTCTCTCTATATAATATCGACTTCTTCGGGTTTATAAATGCATATATGTGAACGTTAGCACCTTTTTATCCTTTCGTCGTGATAATATAAAAAACGAGTTCTCATTTTTCATTTTTTTTTAAATACGGCGCGAAAAGTAGCTTGATTACTTCAACTACTTACTATTTCTCTTTATTTCTTTTTTCAAGAGTCTTTATCAACATTAATTCGAGATCATAAACTATGAATAAATTTCAGCCCGGTGTCCTGCTCAAGGATGCTGACATACGCACCTCTGGCACAAAGTATACAAAGTTTAAACATGCATCGGGGGGATGGTTTTTTTTCTGAAGCCTCGCCGCAGGATTTTCTAGCTAGTCGCCCTAGTACTATGCTGACTCAGCTCTCTCTCTCTCTCTCTCTCTCTCTCTCTCTCTCTCTCTCTCACCCACTCTCCTCCTAGCTCTCTCTCTCTCTCACTAAAAGTCTAAAAGTTAACTTTGTTTTAACTTTATCTCTTTGCTTTGTTCTCTTCTCTTTTTCGCGGCCATCCCCCTCGAGTTCGCCCTCCTTTCTCCCCTCCTCCTCTTTCTGCACTGCTGCTGCTGCGGTCACACTGCAAACTCGACGTATATACGCCGTATAGAACGTGAAGCGGCAGCAGGACTTAAAGCTGCAGCACGGCGTGCAAAGTATCTCTGCCGCGGCGTTGAAAGAAAGTACGTAGTTTACGAAAACGGGATAAAGCCTAGAGCAGCGCAGCGTGACAAGATGAGAAAGACCGATGAGATAAAGCCGATGAAGTATTCAATGGTACTTAGCGGACAGTGATTGATCAGATATTTTTTTTTCATCATTGATCACTTTTTTTTTATTGATATTATGTAAATGATTTTCTTTTCTGAGCTGAGTTCGGAGTAGTTATTTATGATCCAATAATTTATCACCTCGTCTATGAAAAAATGATGATTTAAAAAGTATCATTTACTTGGGTCATCGTAAATTTACATCTTGAAAAGTAATGCTGAGTGCACAAAATTCAGATGGAAATTAATAAATCGATGTTTCGGGTATTTGAATAAATTTTACCATTGAAATGGTAAAGAAAGAAATGCATTAAGTAAAATTCGTTTTTGATATTAAAACCCGATAAGACAGCCATTAGTGTGATTTTGTATCGTCTGAAATAATAATAAAATTTAAATTTAACATAATTTACACATCTGGTAGGAATTCTCAACATTTAATGCCCAAAACGGACATTTACAGCGTTTTAAGGTGCATTAACATTTTTTTGCTTGTTTTTGGCGATTTTTCTGATACAATTATGTTACAAATATTGAGCGAATTTTCGTTCAATAAACTTAAATCAATTTCCAACCGCTTAATACAGGAAAATGATAGTTTGAGATACCATTAATAGATGGCAAATATCTTGACGTGTAAATCTGCAAGTGGTAAAGTGAATGTAAAAATGTAAAAATGTCCAGATCACTTGGTGTCGTATAACTTGGTAACTAGTGGGGAAATGAAAATAATTCTATAAGTGCAAAAATAATTTTAAGATAATGTTATGAGATTTTCCCCTGCAGTAACGTGTATTCTACGCGTTCAGTAGCTTATAAGTAAAGCCAGCCTCCGCCACTAGATGCCGGACAACTTAATCAATAAATCTGCAAATGGAAAAGTGAAAATAACTACATAAGACTACTTACACTTACACATCATTCGTATATTTGGTTTTGGTTATGAAGATAATCAGAAATAACAAGTGAAGAAGTGTTGAAGTGGTAATTTGTAATAATTTTACATAGTCAAAAAAACCCCATAACGAAAACGTGGAATATTTTATAGCCATAAAATATTGGGAAAACGTTACACATTAGGTTAGTTTATGTCCAGTAGTTTGAACCAGTATCAATGGAAAAAATTCTAATCAGTAAAAATCCTTTATACATATCAATAGTATAATAATGATCGCATAACGAATGGTTCAGTCACGTCCACGATAATTAAATCAGAAATGAAAATACCCATCGGCATGTAAATAAAAAATTTTAAATGATTCTTCCTTCGAAATTTCTCAGTCTCTTCGTTATTTCTTCGCTGCCCTCTCGCTCGACAATGACCCTTCATTTTCTTGTGTAATTTCAGGATCTTGCGCAAGCGGACTGAGGAACTTCCGAACGGATTTTTTGGAGGAATGGCCGACGCCGGGCACGGGACCGCATTTCGATACTACAATGAGCTCGAACTTCACAGGTCTTGTCGGCAAGACCGTGCATCTGGTATGCAAAGTAAAAAACTTGGGCAATCGAACAGTAAGTATCCTATGAATAACTTTGCGCTCGCTCGCTTGGCCTTTCATCAAAACTTCTCGCGCGCTGAGAGAGTTAAAACTCGTGCAAAACTAACTGCGATTCAAAAGTCTCTCTTTCTCTCTCTCTCACTCTCCTTTCTTACATCCGATGATTAGCTGCACAACGACAAAAAGTTCAAATAACAAACCTCGGGGAGAAAATTATACTTTAAATTGAAATATTTTGCTCTCAAGCCGGAGCGTCCATTTTAGAGTAAGTCTGTTTTATAAGTAAATAGATCCCACTGCTCTGAAATAATAATACATTTCGAACGAGCGATGTGTCGAACTCATCTTGGAAAGACAAATATTTCACCGAGACTTAAAGCATTAACCGGGAAGTCAAGAGTCATCGTCGCGATATATATCAAATTTTTTATCAAAAAAAGTTTTTCTGATTAATAACGCAAGCTCATGTTGCAAAATATTATAAATGCGAATTTTTCGCGTGTGTCATTTTCGAGAGACGAGTAGCAATAGTCCCCGCGCCGCCGACGGAGTTTGCCCTCCGAAATGACATGTATGAAATAGTTCAAGTACTGCTACACAAGTGAGCGCGCGTCGCTGACCCCGGCGCAACATTCCTAATTTAGCGAAATAAAAGTTTTGCAGAAATTTCTTGAGCCAAAATTACCCTACACCCATATTTAGTTAGTCCAGGGGAGGAAGTTAGTCTACATTCGACAAACTAGGTTTATTCGCGTAGGGCCAACAAACTTGGTTAATGCAATTATGAAATTTCCAGGCCTGCTGTTTATCATGTAATAGTTACATAGTGTGTGTGTGTGGTGTACTAACTGCCTATGAAATTTTCAAACATTCACTTTATGATGCCCAGGCGCCTGTGCATACAATAGCTTGTATAGGGTAGCGCATAAGCTCGTATTAATATTTTTGCAAGAATACGCACGTGTTTATTCGTGTAATTTTTACGTACGATGTAACACGGAGAGTGGTTTTGTTTTTGCTAAATGAAAGCAGCTGTGCGGAGAGATGATTGTCAAAAAAATACATAGAAAACCTTTCGCTCGGATTGTCAAAAAGGCTGCAGCTGCTTTTCTGGCGAAGGATTTTAAACCACCCAACTCCATACGTATACGACGATCATTCGGATATATAGATCGGAGTACTCCATATACACGTTATAGTAGTTCTGGCGAGTTCGTGTGGGTGGGTGTGTGTATGTATGGCTTGACTGTGCCGAGCTGCAGTAGCAGCACGAGCTAGAAGCCAGTTGTAGTTCAGACGTGAGTGACGAAACCGACGAGTGTATTGTCGACCTACATTTGTCTCTTTTATGTGCCTTACTGAATAGGAGCTTTTCATGTTGAATCAGCCAATTCAAAATATTGAACCCTGTCTAGTCGAGAGAGAAAGAGAGACAGAGAGACAGAGGGAGAGTGAAAAAAGGTCACGAAAGTGTTCGCGCAGGCATTTCATGAAGTATTAAGCAGTTTCAAACTGCTAAATGCACGATATAACACGCGTGCATATAAGTTTTCTCTGTCGACCGAGCATACGGAATCCTCGTAAAAAATAATAATAAAGGATTCTGGGTGTTCTAACGAGCTTTGGAGTTTTTATTGTGTGTATACCGCGAAAATTTCGCGCGATTATGAGCGATGCTTTAACGCTTCGGTCGCTTGATTACCCATTTGTTTTAGGAACGGTATGGCATAAAACTCATTTACAAATATTTTTAATCGCGTCGAGTCGAATAATTCGTAACAGCGTATACCCTGGTAAAAATAATAAACATTTAATGATATAGTGACTAGAAAATTACAGTTTTAAAATGTTTTAAAATCCATCACCATTTGTTTGTAGCGATTTTTCTAAAAAATTATATTAAATTTATAGACGCATTTTAAAAGACATGAAAATGATAACTCAATCGGCTCAAAAAAATTAGACACATTTTCAATTATGATATAATGCTACTTTTAGTCTTCGCCGCTAGATGTCGAGGATCTATAAATCTATAAATCTGTGAGTGACGAAGTAAAGATACTTGTATAAGTCAAAGCATAGTTTTGAATAAATTTAATTTAATTGTCTCGTGAAACTTGTTTAACTAGTCATAAATATCGAGCATTTCTATCAGGGTAACATTCCCTTTAATTTTATTTTCAGTCCTCCCTCCAAATTGATCGAAACCACACAACTTTCCGTCATAAATCTTCTTCGCTCGTACGACAATTTTGCCGAACGATCGTGAAAAACCGCGAGCTCGCGACGATCGATGCGACGAATGGATTAATCATATATGGCGAAACCTATTATATGCTTTACAGGTGTCTTGGGTCAGGCACCGGGACATACACCTGTTGACGGTGGGCCGCTACACGTACACGAGCGACCAGCGCTTCGAGGCGCTGCACTCGCCCCACACGGAAGAGTGGACCCTCAAGATACGCTATCCCCAGCGCAAGGACTCGGGCATCTACGAGTGCCAGATATCCACGACGCCGCCCATCGGCCATCCGGTCTACCTGACCATCGTCGGTGAGTATTATTACGGGCGGATAGTAACGATAAAAAAACTTCGAGAATATGACGTATAATATTAGATCGAGCCCTGCTCGCGTAATAAAACGAAAATGCTTATTTCCTCGGGTACGCGGGTGTGGTGTGTGTATAAAATTGATATTCCGAATGGCTTTTAAAATCCAATCATTTCGCGCGTGAAGCGCGAGACGTGCGTGGCAGAAAAAAAATAAAGTAATAGACAAACTAGAGTTTTTTTTCTCCCGGCGCCGTTGCGCGCGTGCACAGAAATAAAATAGACGCGAGGGCGCGGCGCGACGGACAAATGCAAGAAGAAGGAGGAGGCCTTATATACCTCGCCGCGCGCGTATAAGATAAGATAACTTTTCTCAGCTCTGCGCAGCTCTATATGTACATATACGTTATATATACGTGAATCAGACGAGTTTTTATAGACTTTTGCGCGCTGGTATGCCCCAGAAACTTGGAAAATTGTAACGTCGTATAAGGTAAAAAAAACGTGGGTGAGGGGTATGAATTATCGAGAGTTTATATAGAGAGAAAAAAAGCGAAATGACGTGTTATAAAGTACGATTGGAAACGAAGGCACAATTAGCCTCGACGTTTTCTTTTACTATATCATGCGAAAGTTATATTATACTCGTGAATTACGTGGGTTTCTCCATTATGACGACTCGCTGCCGAAGAAACGAATATATAGTTCGGTTCTTGGTGGTGGTGGTGGCATTCGGGCTGAGGCTGCATACGCCGAGCTATCCCCCGGATGTTACCGACACCGGCTTTCCAAGCGATCACGCACTTTCGGTAATTTACAGCTTTAGCCTCAAGCCGATTATATACTTTGCCAAGTAGTACGTAGTAGTTATATGTGTGTGTGTGTGTGCGAGAATGAACGAAGCTCTGCGGCCGTCGCCTGTACATATAGCTTGCTCGACGTCGAGCGGCCCAGCGCCAACCCCTATAATACACACGGAATCGGTCAGAGGAGGCTTGAAGCTATGTAGTGGCGTTCGAGCTTGGAGTATATATAGCAAAGTCGAGTAGTTTGCACCGAGCTTTCTCTCGCTCGGCTCGCGATTGCGTTATATACGTGAGCAATTCTATGAAAAATGTTGAAAATTAGAGGCTGCAATTGGGATTGATATTATTTTCACTTGACGCGCGTGATGGAAATTTGTGAACGATGAAAATTTTGATAGGTATTATTTGTTCCTAAGATTATTAATCACATTTTTCCGTAAATATCACGGGTCATTCTGTATTGAATTTTGGTATACTCCTGAAGCTTGAATCATTTTGACGTAAAAATTTCTAGGGATTTAAAATGGTGTAAAATCGTGTAAATAATAAGTTTGAAATTTTTTTACGAACTTAATTAAAGATTTTTACCAGAATTGAAAATGTTTAAAAAAATTAGTCCAAGGCGTATTATTTAATTTATTAGTTTATTAGTACAAAATAGATAACATAGCATAAAATATCATAAAGTCCTTTTTACGAGATTGACGATTATTTATATCAATTTTTATGGAATACGTTGGTCATATTCATGCAAACTTATTTTGTCCCACGGTCTTGAAACATTTCATAGTTAACAAAATGCAATTGCGAAAAGTATTTATTTAAGCCTTTCGCCTATACGACTTGTGGAAAAACTTTACATTCAAAAGGGCTGTTTCCTATTAAGTACTGCATTTATTCAAGTGTCTTTTGAGATGATGCCGGTATCCAAATGATTTGTGGCAATTATTACATTCAAAGGGCTTGCATCGATCATGTACAGCAATTATGTGAGTTTTTAGGGCAGCTTTTCGTCCAAATGATTTATGACAAATGTCACACTCGAAGGATTTTTTATGATCGTGTACTGTATCTATATGAACTTTGAGGTAATTTTTATGTCCGTACAATTTGTGACAAATTTCACATTCGAAGGTATTGCTCCGATCATGTACCCTATTTATATGTTTCTTAAGGGCACTCATTTGCCCAAATGATTTGTGACAAATCTCACATTCAAAAGATTTAATACGATCATGTTGTGAATTCACATGAGTTTTGAGATAATCTTTTCGTCCAAATGATTTATGACAAATTTCACATTGAAAGGAATTTATACGATTATGTGCTACATTGATGTGACATTTGAGAGTTCTTTTTACTCCGAATGATTTGTGGCATATCTCGCATTCAAAGGGTTTGATACAATTATGTACTACATTTATATGATTTTTGAAGTTACCTTTGTGTGCAAATGATTTGTGACAAATCTTACATTCGATGGATTTGCTCCGACTATGTACTGCGTTTATGTGAACATTGAGATGGCCTTTCTGTCCAAATAATTTATGACAAATTTCACATTCAAACGATTTAATATGATTATGTACTGAATTTATATGTATCTTGACGTCGTTCTTATATCCAAATGGTTTATGACAAATGTCACATTCAAAGGGTTTTTTCCGATCATGCACTATGTTTCTGTGATTTTTGAGTTTACTTTTTTCTCCAAATGATTTGTGACAAGTGTAACATTCAAAGAGTTTCCTATCATCGTGTATTATTGCGTGACTATTGAGGTTGCTTTTTTGTCCAAATGATTTATGGCAAATGTTACATTCAAAGGGTTTCTTATGATCGTGTACTGAACTCACGTGAATTTTGAGGTTAGCCTTGTTTGAAAATGATTTGTGACAAATATCACACTCGAAGGGTTTGCTCTGATAGTGTACTGAATTTATGTGCCTACTAAGATGAAATTTGTATCCAAATGATTTGTAACAAATCTTGCACTCGAATGGTTTGCAATGATTATGTTCTGTATTTATGTGAGTTGTGAGGTGACTTTTGTCTACAAATATTTTTTGACAAATATGACATTCGTTCGTTCTATTTCTTTCAAGTATCGTGTTCGCACGATTTTTCAAACATACCTTTGCTGTATTAGTTTCTTGACACATTTTTGACAAATACGATGGTTTTTTTTCAACAATTCTCCCACAATTTTGTAATTTCTCATTATTGGCAAGTTTTAATCGGAAGTTCTCATTCCATTGACAATTATTGTAATAATCGAATCCCTTTTTTATCAAAATTATAAGGCCCTTATCATTCATGTTATTGCTTGAATTTTCATTTTCTTTTTTCACAATAGGTAAACAATTTTGATACTCGAATTTGCAGACGGTCATCGGTAGAGACTTGAGTTCAGGTTTAACATTTTTGCACTCAACATCTATAAATATTTTTTCATCTAACCTCTCCTGCAGCGTCACAGCCTCATTTGCGGGTTCTGCCTAAATCGAAAAATTGTATAATAGTTTTGTATTGGGGAGTATTGTAACATAATTCAAAAAATTCAACTCACTGATGCTTTATAAAACGGGAGCGTTGAAACGTTTTTGGCTTCGTGAAAGTCCGCTGAACCAGAAACATTATCGTCACCTGCATCTAGCCAACTATCGTTCGGCTCTTCCTTTATCCTAAAGAGCAACAAATTCGATAAATAATTGCTCCAAAAATGATCATGGCGCAATATATCACACAAAATATTATACCTGACTATGTCGCTGCTTTCCATCGCTCGCTTTATCATGTATATTCAGTGTAAATTGCCCCGATATACACCAAGAAATTACACTAAGAAAATATTTGAGGTTAAACGCCTCGATCTCACCAATTCGTAAACAATCTTCTTAGCTCTTCGCTTAGCGACTGAACACACTGATCTGATCGCACATATTACCGAGGTGACCTCGCTATCGTTCGCTTCTCCCTCTACCGTCCAATACGTTCATACGCAGTTAATATTGTGCATACGTTTTATGTGTCACCTTGTCCTGTGTGTGTATTACAATCTGGTTGCGAAAAATACTTCAAGAGATGCTAGTTTTATGCTTTAATTCGTGTATATTTATGAGTAATTCTACAAATCATCAGCAAATGTTGAGTCAATTGTTCCTTCGTTTTACCACGTTTCTAAGACTCCCCGAAAAATTTTCTAATGTCCGGTACACGCGTCAAGTGGCAAATATTTTAATCGCGATTTTAGACTATAACTATAACTGCTAACATCGCATCTTGCTTACTCAGGCTAACGAAGGGATCATATAAGTATATCTTTCGGGCAACTGATTTTTCGTGACCTCCTCGGACTCGGTGACTCTTTCAAACTTTTTTATATAAACTGTTAATCTTTTGACTCTTTTTTCGACGAGAACGACAAGCGAAAATCAAATGGTATTAATTTATGCTGTGTGACAGATCTGCCACGACTCTTAAATAATTAATGCCAACTTTTCCCGATTTTTATACGTGTGAAATTCGGGTCTCGCGCGAAAACGTCAAAACGTCTATATTTAATTTTAAATGCTGTGCATTCGCATCGAAACTCTCGACATAGGGTTCGATGCAAAGCACGTCCCGACTTTAGCGCAATTCGCACAACGCGATACATAATGTATAAATAAGAATATTTTATGTCATAATCCTCAGCCGCGTAACTCAATCAGAGGGTATTACGCCAAGCGACGTCGTATATAGTAAAAAGTTGATCGATCGAATCTAGCCGGGGTGTGTGTGCATATGCGGGCTTTACCCCTCTAATTTTCAAGTCCGTGCAATTATTCATATCTTTTCTGTATAAACTCTCCGATGTGTATAATAAATAATGCATAATATATATACAACGAATTTGCTGCAGAGCCGGAAACCATCATCGTCGGCTCGCCGGATCTCTTCGTCAATAAGGGGAGCACCATAAATCTCACCTGCCTCGTAAAATTTGCCCCGGAGCCTCCGCCGAAGATGACCTGGAGTCATAACACGGAGGTGAGTACTCGAGAGAGAGATAGGAACTCGCATTCCTTATACCACACACCTACACACATATAGATATACAACCATGGACCATTGTGCCAGGCATGAATAATGCTTAGGTAGATTATTGCTTGTACATAAACATTTCAAGTACATTAAACGCACGTGCGAATGCGGTTAATTAACGCAGATATCACCGCGAGTGCACAAACGTAGGCAATATTAGGAAAATCTAATTTCTTATACAAGTAGATATTTTTACGACGAAATTATACGCGCGCAGAGATTTCATATATACCGATTCTCGCGAGAATACATTCGCAACGATGTTTTTGGCGTATAATTCTAAAAAGCCCAGAGATTAAAAATTCTTTCTCGTCCTCTTGCGCGCCAAAAATTTTAATAAATAATTGCAATAATACTTTAGCTCTGCACTCGCATCGAGGGTGCGCTCCAGCGAGCAAGCGAGAGAGAGAGAGAGAGAGAGAGAGCAAAATTAGTTGGAAGTGCACATATCAGCACGTAGAAGCTCGCACACAATTCAGGTCGTTGAACATATCACACGGGCGCACACATACACAATTCGGTAATTTCCTTCTAGCGTGTGCAGCAGCGTATGCACCCCTGCACGACTATACGAAGCGACGGCAGTTGCGTAAGAGTCTTCGGAGCTCTGCACGCTGACTGGGATTATATACACCCATGCGCGCGTATATATATGCACAATACATCCTAGTCAACAATTAGAAAGTTTGCCTTTAAATTATAATTAATATCGATGCACGAGAGAGGGAGAGAACCGAGTAAAGGTCGATGCGCGGAGAGGAGATTCGGCACGTCGACGTCGTCATGCACGCAACACACATGTACATATTTAATTGTCCGCTGGAGTACAGACAATTAATAGAATAGTCCTCTCTGCGTATACAGTACATAGAGTATGGAATACTAGTACGTGTTGAACAAGCTCACTCGTGCACACGATATACACCGTCGTTCGTATTAGATTATATCATACTATTATCACGGAATCGGAATTTCGATCGATCGGGTTACGAAGCAAAAATAATAATAATAATAATAATAATAATAATAATTATAATGCATTTATTCACTCGTTCGCAGGAAATTAATTTCGACTCGCCGCGCGGCGGCATCAGCCTCGTGACGGAAAAGGGCCCGGAGACCACGTCGAGATTGATGATCCAGCGCGCGGTCTCCAGCGACTCCGGGGTCTACAGCTGCCAGCCGAGCAACGCCAATCCCGGCAGCATAAGAGTGCACGTTGTCAAGGGTAAATATCGCACAACGTCTTTATTATTATGGAGTGCCTCGTTGCGTTACAACGTCTCGCTCGGCTATTATTATATAGATAGAGAGATACGTGTCAAGAAGCATATACATTTCATTTCTATACTCTCCCCCGACGCTCGAGTTTTTCCTTTTCTTTCTTTTCTTTTCTTCTTTTTTCTATTTGCTCGAGAGACTTTATGGCGAGAAAAGAAAGAGTAAGAGAGAGAGAGAGAGAGAGAGAGAGAGAGAGAGAGAGAAGAAAAGCCAGCCATCGTTTTATTTCACGGGATGTCGGGAGCGATGTGTAAGCCTCATTGACCCGGAGGCCAATAACGTGATGAATCGCGATGGCAAAACATCCCTCTACCTATAGATCTTTTTTTATATCTACCAAATAGTTAGATGGCTTATGAACATTATGTCATTAACTGAGATACTCATTTATTTACTTAATTATAATTTTCGCCTAATACTTTTTCCCCTTGCTCTCGCGAGAGCTCTCGCATCGGGCCATTTTCAACCGTCTTCGTGCTCGCGATTAAAAAAAAGAGAGAGAGATGATGATGAATATTCATACTTTATGCCCATCACGTTAGATTAAGCTGCAACGCGCGCGCAAGTCGAGTAAACGAGCTAACACACTTTATTTCTTTATATTATTTACGCACGCGTGCTACATATATAGTATAAAGCTGGCGTTGGCTCTTCGCGCGTGAAAGCGCGGCACAAAACACAAAAAATCATCATCAGTCATACTAAAGTGCAATTATAATATTTAAAGCAGAGCTCACGCAGCAAGAGACTCGTTATTATTCAAGGATAAAAAAAGCACTCGAGAGCTGCGACGATGTTTATGCAGGCACACACGCGCACTAGCGCATTATATGAGCGTATATTTTTGTATATAATACAGAAAAAATATTAATTATGTGTAGCGTACGTGGCATAGTAGCACATATCCCCTCTGGCAGCTTATGTTTTTTTAAGTGGAAAGAGAGATACATCGCGAGCGAGCGTAAATAAAAAAAAAAGAAGATAACATTCGCGCCGAGTAATTAAGAGCACTTTGTCGAATAAGAAGGCACTCAAAGAGCTGTTACAACGAAGAGAGCAAAAAAAGGCGCGAGTGCGAAAACTTTTCGAGGAGTGTGTATTATCGAGCATCGGCATTTCTCTCCACACCCTTGTATAGCTCATGTATAATGTGTGTACAACATATATAACGTAGCACACAGCAGGATGTAGTAGTATAGCAGGGGGTCGCCGTTGCTGCTCGAATGGCCGTCGTTAATACATAAGACTCTCGCTTTCTCTCGCACGTAATACATATATAAGGCACTTGTTCGAGTTATAAAAGTAAACGTTAACGCCGTCGCCGCTCATCGGGAGTCATAGGAGAGAAAAAAAAGTGTCGGGCCGGGCTTACGTGTTTGCCACTGACACACATAAACTCTCGCGTGTACACCTACTTTATTTATAAAGACGTTGTGTGTCCTTAGAGCCCTCCGCAATGAGACACACGGTAAGGACTTCTGACTCGGGAAATGTGTGTGTGTGTAATGCTTATATCTAAGGGGTTAACACGAGCACCCGCGGTGATGATATACGACGTACGATTTGTCTCCGTCGCGACGTTTCTTCGAGACAGGGATAAAAAAGATGGCTGGCTGGGTTGAGCTTGCAGAGAAGAGAACTTCATCCATTTTTGGTCATCCCTCTCTCTCTCTCTCTTTCTCGCGAGCTACTGCAAATCCAAACAGTCGCAACGAAGTCTCGGGCCAATTTTTCAACTTACGCTAGCTCTCTCTCAGTCTCTTTTGAAATCTATTATCTTTCTCGCGCGCCGAGGCAGGCAGTCAGGCACGCGCCGCGTTATGTCACATTTTGCACTCGTTTTACCTTCGAGAGAGAGGGTCTTTTTTACTTCTGTCTTCGTGTGCTACTGCTGCGTCTGCCTAGGAAAGTTCTCGCGTTGACTTATGAAGCCGCGCCAGTGGCACCCGAGAGCTCTCTTACGTGTATATGTACCAAAGAGACCTCTCCCTTGCGTTCTCGCTCCCTTTTTTTTCATACGTGTATATATTAAAACGGATATGCACCCAATATTCTCTCTGTGCTCTTTTCAAGGGAAAAAGTCATGGCCTATATTTTATGCAAAGTTACATACTTACATTTTTGACGCAATAACTTCTCGAAGTAAAAATTACGTTTTTATATTTTTCTTTTCTGTCTTTCTTTGCAGAGGAGCATCCGGCGGCAATGTATCACGGGGATGGCAGCACGACGCTGTACGCGCCCTCGCTGACGCTGCTGCTGATTCTGGGACTACTGGCCGATGCTATGTTTTTTGTAACAAAGGTCAAGGGTTTGTGTAAATTATAAAATGCCAGGATTCGTAGAGTTTATTAAAGCTGTGAATGAGTGAGTGTGTAAGATAAGAGTATATATACTTATTTAATAAGAAAACTGTTGACGCAGACGCGAAAAAACTTGAAAATCGATCCAATACACCTATAGTTAAAAAAAAACAACAAATATTAGTATTTTATTATTCGAAGCCATATAGATTTGAACGTGAATGATAATTTGTAAAACGAGGGCTTCTAAAGGCCCCCGCGATGCAATTTTTGTACATAATAACGATACGATTTTTCTGTATATACATATCATTAAAGAAAAAAAAATATCTCCGTAATAAAAAAAAAATTATACTCCTTCCGTTTATAAAATGATTGACGACACACATCCGAAAAAAAATGCGTATATGTAATGTGTTTAACGAGAGATACATGTCGCTGCGAAATGACAACGTCGACTAGTTGACAGGCAATAGCTAGTGAGAAAAAAAAATGAAAAAAAAAAAATTACTACTCAACTATGTTTCTCTGATGTACATATTAATAGTATAAAAATCTATTAAATAAAGCGATGTGAAAAAGTCTTAAAAATTAATTCGAAATTTTATACTTACCATTCCTTCACTCGATTCCTTTTTTTCTTCTGATTTTTCATTTAGCATTTCATCTTCCGACCAATGTTTGCTCTGATCTCTGCGAAAGATATATAATGAATAAAAAATTACGTCGCCTCTTCAAACACACACCTCCATTCCTCTCACGTATCATCCTCTTCATCTCGCAATAACTCGACAAAATAAACTTCAGCCATAGTCGCTCGTTACTAAATGACACATGGAGCTCACCACTCACATACACATATAACACTTATAACAATCGTAATAATAGAGACTGCCCCCCTCGAAGCTGCCGAGCAGTATATTTCAAGAAAACAATCAGCGGTAATCTAGCAGCTCGGATTCTCTCTCTTGAGTTTCAGCACCATCGCCACATACAACTGTCCATATCTATATACGGCTACTTGTGTGTGCCGAGGATATTGTGAGCGAGAGTTAAAAAGGGCGATAAAATCAACGACTGTTCGAGATGGTGTGTCGATTGCTATCGATACGAATCATTTTTAGTAGACTTTATTTTAATTTAATACATTGGCGTTTCACTTTTTATTAGAAAAAAAAATTTTTTTCTCAATATTTTAATTGAGAGTTTCTGTTATTACACTTGGAATTTCGACTCGGTTCCATTCAACGATTACATTTCGAAATTTATATACCGAAAACCGAGAACTCTCGAATCGCCGCCAGTTACATCTCTATTTGCCATGATGACCGCAGCAAGGCTCCATGGGCACGAACGAGCCGCTGCTATTACCTCCGCCACTGCCGTTACTTCCATCGTGTCCGCCGTAACCGGGTCGTTTTTTCAGCACCGGCTCATTCAGCACCATCGATTTGCCGAAGGCGAAGAAGCACGGCCCGAGGTAGGGCTGAGTCTCCGGTATGATCTGTTTGTAGATGAGCTCGAAGCCGCCCGTGTCGGCCGCGGGATTCGTCGACAGGTCCATTACCACTGTATTTTTTACGTATATAGTTTACTTTTCACTGCTATTTGCGTGAATACGATTTATTTATTTATTTATTTTTTTTTTGAGAAATGGAAAAACATTTCTAATGCCGTTGTTTTCTTCCTTTTTAAATAATAGACGAACGCGAATTTTGAATGCAATTTCATTTTAAAATAAGGAGAACACAACGGGGAGTGAAAATGCACATATTTCAAGCGCATTTTTCTTCTATTTTTTTTTTTTTTGTTTTCTGCATATTTGTTTTCCAGAGCTCACTCTCCGGATGAAAATGAATAAAAGTCAATTTTTTTATCAATGTTTCCGGGCGAAGCAGCAGGCAATAAACGAGGAAAAACTCGATGTAAAATTCTCTATTTTTCGCGCCCTATTTAGAGTTTTTCGTTCATCGGAGCCGAGCGAGCGAGCGAGAGAGTCGAATCGTATCGAAGAGTAAATAAGAAGATAAAATTTACAAGCGAACAGCGCAAACAATCGCTGGTCGAAAATTTTTGCTCCAATTTACATATTATCATATCTCGACCGTACGTACCTTTTACCAAGCTGTCGAGCACGGAGCCGTACAGACGCTGGGTGATCTTGGAGCTCGGCGGGTGCATCCTTGGATTCGTATTAATCTCGATCAGCCACACGGAGAGGTCCTCCATTATCATGAAGTCGGCGCCGTAGAGCTCGAAGCTGCAGCGTCGACGATCCATGAAGTCCTGGGCGGCGAGCATGGTCAGCACTATGGCCTGCGACATCTTCGGATATATCTTCTCGTAGTACGGCTCACCTTCGTAACCCACGCTCCTGTGTTGGAAAGGAGGAAAGAAGAAGAAAAAAAAACTTTTTTTAAACGCTTCTTTTTTATCGATAAAATGAATGCCTTTTTCGCGAGCGCGCGCCAGCTTAAAATAGCTGCACCAGCAGCAAAGAAAGTTCCCTTGTCGACGTTTTGCTGCTGCCGCTGTGTAAGAAAAAAAAGGAAATTTCCGAACCCGGTGTAATTAACGCTGGGAAATTGATTGCTTGTAAAAAATGTACTCTCAATGCGGGGTAACATATTACGATGTATGTTATATTTATCATAAATAAAACGCGAGATCTTAAAAGGTAATTAATACAACGATTCATTTTCTTCCCTCTTCTTCTTTTTCTTTTTTTTATTCTCTTTAACCCAACTCTTTGGTGTACTATAACTTTCATAAATTCTCTGTTATTGAATTAGTGCAGAGAGAGAGAGAACACAGAGAGAAAGGAGAGTAGTGGTAGTAAGCGACGATGCTAAATAAATTGGAAGGAATCAAGAGAGCACGCGAAGAATTAAGTTACTTGAAATTCAAAGTCTCTTTGGTGGGTTAAAGGAAGACGACGACGACGACGAGGACGAGGCGCAGCGAGCTTCTCGTCATAGCAAAGATTTCCTAGGCGAATCCTCTCCTTTATATTCCTATATGTTATAATACGGAGAGAACTCCCTCGGTACGCTCGTTTAATCCCTTTTAAAATATAAGGGCTAATCGTTGGCGCGCGATATATGTATATAAAAGAGTGTATATTTGAGAAATTAATGAAACCTCCTACTCTCTGCTCCATAAAGCCACGCTATGTCAAACGTTTATTATTCTTGTACGTATGCGTTGATTCAAAGAGACCTCCGCGGGGATTACGAGAATGAAAAATCTCCCAAGCGCTAATGTATTAAAATCATGAAAACAATTAATCAGCGATTCATGAAATTAAGTGTACCTCGACAATCATCGAAAAAAGACAAAAATTATCGATTCCGATGTTTTTACACAAATGCAGAGAAAGAAGAAGAAAAATGAAAAGAAAGGCAGGTAAATGAAAACGTGCTCTCTTGACTCGTGATATCCGACACTATACCGAAGCTATACACTCGCGGTGAAATGCTGAAAACTCGCGCGTGGATTTTTATATTAATATTCACGATGAATTATTTGATTACTTTTTCGAATCTTGATACGATATATAACTTCGATATCGAATTTATAAAAGAGAATATAAAATCATTATAAAGAATAAAGAAAAAGAGTGCACAAAAGAACGCGAAGCGAATTCATTATAACGAATATCCTTTGAAGGAAATACGCGTCCGTCGCGCAGTAAAATAATTGGAGGAGTTTAATTGCGTCGCGGGAGTATATAGAAAAAAAGTCCGCGTATATATTTACTTCGTCGTCGCGCAGGGAACAACGAAGGGACAGCGAGTGATTTTTGTTAAACTGCGTATACATAAACGTGTGTGTAAGCGTAGTTGTATATTTTTGCCGCGCTACGCGTATACGTACAGAGTGTACACAGGAGAAGAGAGAGAGCGACACGGATAACAAGTTTCGCTTGTTTCGAGTTGTAAAAAAAAGAGGTATTCAGAGAGGTAGTAACGCAGAAAAGGGAGAGAGGGAGAATGATGTAGCTCTGGGTGTGTGTGCAGCAGAGATCACAAATAGCAAACTCCGGAGAAATTTAGCTAGGGCACACGACGGAGCAAAAAACGAGCGCAGCAAAACCTTGAAATCCAATGAATCGTGTGTGCTGCTGCTGCCACTGCTGCGCTGTGTGAGTTTTTTCATCCAACCCACCCACACCGCGCGTCACATACATCAGATTTCGAGGATTCGAAAAATAATAAAAAAGGGGGAAGAAGAAGAGTAAAATCGGGTGAAATTACTTCAAATATTCGTTCAGCTTTTCGCAATCCCATCCTTGATCTCGCACCGTCGGTTCGAGCAGATCCCGGTCTCGATCCCTTTGCTGCTGCTCCTCTCCACCGGTGGTACTGCTAGCCGTCGAAGCTGCGTAGCGATTTTTACGTCGCCGGCGCTCGTAGTCGTACCTCTCCTGGACGGCGGTGTTGCAGAGGTGGATGGCCTCGTGATAGGTCGTGTGCGTGTAGGGCCTCGAGCTGAAGCGCAGCAGTGCCTCCCTGAAGGACGCAGGAAGGAGGCAAGAGCCCATTATATATTATGTATGTGTTACAAGTCGCACGAGTCCAAAGCTATCTCGCTCGACAAATACGATATTCCCATCGCTTGTTTCGGAATTGAGATGGATCGCGAGTTGACCCAAGCTTGCGAGGGACTACTCTTTCGAATGTGTGTCGTGTGTGCGCACTCGAAGGAGATTCGAAACTATACCCACTGCCTTCCGGATATTAATATCGATTTGTACTAGCTCGAATTAAATCGTTTAGTATGGACGATAAGGTTTATTTTAAAATCGAACTTTTAGAGTCTAACTTATTATCTTCGTTTAATTTTATAAATAGCATACTTGAACGACCATATGGTCATGGGATAGGTCGAAGTAACGAGGAACCATTGACGTATGTCGAATTTCGTTCCATACACCAAAAACGGACGCTCTGAAAAATAAAAAATTTATAAAATTACATTTCATTCCATTAAAAATTGAATAAATAAATTTTACCGATGTATTTCTGCACGATGTAATAATCCTTGGGCTTGGACTCGACTTTTCTCAAGATCGTCTTGAGCTCGTGGGTCATGAAGATGCCCGAGCCGCAGCAGAGATTGCTCGGCTTCACGATCCAGATATTCCTGGCGCCGTTGAGTTCGTACTGCGAGTCGAGGCACTTGAGCTTATCCAGAACGGCTTGTGCCACGGAGTAACATTCCTATCGTACAACAAAAAGGGGGAAGAAAAAAACTTGTACGTATCGAAAAATAATTATTATAAATAACAGATCAATCATGAATAGACATCGCTTGGAGGGCGTGCAAAAAAATTTGTGTATTTTTCAGTTTTCGCGTACGTACGTACGTACGGAAGTATCGTTTCGGAATAAATTCGCATCAGTCATGAGTCGGTATAAAAATATAGAAAGCACGCGGAAAAGTGTGTCGGCTGGCGGTGGTCATCTATCAAAGGCGAAGTAAATTTATTCCGTGTATAAAAGTCACTCGACAATAGATCCTCTCTCTCGATTCTTAGTAATAACTCCATCAACCCTACAACTCGACACTCGAGATTCAAACGCACACACCCACACACACATATACATAGTCCTGCAGCACTGCTGCTGCTCTCAAAAAGTGTTGGCTACGTTAGCTCTACTACTCTCGCTGCCGCGCTCCCTTATCGCTAACGCTCGAAATAATTCATCTCTCTCTCTCTTGCTGCTCTGCTCATGCTTGAGAGAGAAGAAGGTCGGGTGGTGGTGGTCCATTATCATAAAGCGAAACTTTGTGGTGTTTTTTCAAGTGAATCAGCAGTTTTTTTTTGTCCGTATACTCAAGGAGAGAGATTGAGAAGAAAGGAGGGCGAAAATCAACAGAATATATACACGCGCGAGCGATGCAGTTGCATACAAAAAAAAAGAATCTAGGGTGGCGCGCGAATAAACGAATACCAACGGAATAGAGCTTTATACGTATACGAATTCCTTTGCTCCCCTTTCACGTCTATATCTTGTTTCCTCTGCTTAACCGAGTTGAATAAGTTGGCATTTTAACTACGCAAGACACACGAGGACGTATAGAATCATCGGTTCTATTTATAATTGTAAAATACACAACTACTCGAGCAATTATTTCCATGTCCCATTTTTTTCCTCCTGTTTACACTTGGAAAACAGATATGCATCTCGTTTTAAGTAGTCGCTGCTCGACCCAGCTATCTCCTTTTCTTCCTCCGAAAACTCTCGGGGGTTGGAAATACAAATCCCGACCATTCGACTGCACTTTGTTCTCTCGTTATTTTTCAAGTTTTTGCGCGTTGTTGGCTACTCGGCTTCACCGCCGTTATAAACAAGCGCAGCGCATCGCGCGAGGAAGTGTGCCGTTATACCACTGCTATATACTCTTCTTTCCCCGCAGGAGAATGATTAATGTACGTACGGCTCTCGTCCGCGCCCTCCGCTTTTACTTACGCGGCTCAATATTACAATTACTACCGTGTATCCCATTTTTTATTATTATTATGGCCTTCGGGCGCGCTGATGAAAAAGTTCTAAATGCGCGAGTCGACTGGATCGAGGTTGCGCCATCATCTTTTTCAGCGCCTCGAGTACACGAAATGAATATCTTGATTAAAATAATCAAAATTGTATACCTCGAGTCCACTGGCGGTAATTTTGGAAAATTCATCCAGCGCCTCGATCTTGTACAGAACCTTGTCGTAATCTTCGATGAACGAGCGCCACTCCTCGTCGCTTATCTCCTTGTCCGAGTCCATGTCGATGTCCTCGTGCTCGAGTTCCGCAACGTACTCCCGGCAGGCCCTGATGCAAAATTCCACGGGCTCCAGATTCAGATAAATCTCGTTCTGACGACCATCGTTGTTGTTGTTGTTGTTGTTGTTTTCATCATTTCGCTAATGAACTCGTTACAATTAATTAGTAATCAGAGGCTTGAATCGGACGCACGAGAGATTTATTTGAATTCGAATTTACGTTTTTAAACAAACTTTTAATGATGTTAAATTTTACACGTGTTAAATTTACCGAAATAAATATCCAAGCAGCACAAACGCTGATAAATCGCTGCACTAAGAAGTTTTTAACGTCACCCATAAAACGTGTCGGCAGAAATATATTCCACTCGTGTTTCGCGCACGGACACGTCTTTGCGGCGACAAAGCCAAAAAAAAACAAAAAAAGGCCACAACGGGGGATGAAAATGACCTCTTCTCGTCTCACCTGTTTGTCAGTCGAAACAACGGCTGCTCCCGCTTGATTCTCCGCCTGCGAAACCGGCGCGGGTGTCAAGCCAGTGGCTATGTTATTTCGCATGCGGTCGACGAAGCAGCGCAGCACGACTATGGCGGCGCTACGACGAAAGTCCTGCACCAGGGCCGAGAGCTCGCGGCTGGGATTGTAGCAGCGCGGAAAAAACACGTCCGCCACATTCGTCTCGTGGAGCCAGTGCGCTTCTTGCAGCACGTGAGCCATTCCGAGCTGTGCGGCGTCGAGAGCAAGAGCAGAGGGTGATGGTGGTTGGTTGGTTGGTTGTGTGTTCGTCGAAGCAAGAAGAATGTGCGGCGGGAAACGAGAGAGAAGAGGAGGAAAAAAAGGACAAAGCGGCATGAGAGATCGAGTATTACACGCGAGGCATCACCTTGCCGCAATTGTTTACGCACACTGCACACACATAGACGTAGTACTACTACTACATTCCTTTAAAAAAAAGGAGAATAAGACATTCGAGTGCGTAACCTGTGTGCACGCCATCATCGTCTATACATATATACGTTTTAGCTTGAACTGATATATCCGAGGATCGTTTGCGATGTATCGAGAGCATACATCGTAGGGGGAAGCTTAAGCTCGACTTATGGCTTCGTACGTCCTGTTCAGGGGAGGCTGTTCTTGCTCTCTCTCTCTCTCTCTCTCTTTACCTCCTCTCGAGCCCAAATGGCCACTTCACTTATTCACATCGATATTTCACTTTGATCGCGTTCATAGTCATTTTATTTTCTGGAGGTGCTTTTTTTTTACTCCGACTTATTTACGAAACATACGTTGAATACTTTGAATACTAAACGCGCGAGCTCATAAAACGTCGGAAGGTTTTTCAGTATTTGGTTGCGTCACTCACTTTTTTACAAAACTAAAAAGTATCCTTATTTTATAATATGGTAACTTTCATTGATCAGTTATCGTGCTTGAACGTTTTAGATTATATTATTCACCCAATTAAAATATTCATTCGAACTAATTGGATTTATAATTAAATGTTCGTTTTATCAACGTACGGATAATTATTTAACGGGGTAAGCATTTTCTAAAATAAAATTATTCCTCCCAAAACATTTTTAATTAACTGTCCTTACTACCCTATTTTCCCAAAACATATCAAAAACCACTTTAATTAAATATCATGCATACACGAAACCCTCGACGATCTCGATGTCTATATGAAAAATACATCATCCTGCCTCTAACTTTCGTGTTTAAAAAAAGCTCAAAGCAAGTCGATGACGGGACTCTTTGATAGCGTCGCTCGCTCTCCGATCTGATGCTTATATGCATGGCAAAGATGCGGAATCTTCTCTGCCGCAAACCGTCGACTTAGTGTGTATAGGTACCTTACCTTGGAAGTGTATAACGAGGGCTTCTGAAAGCGATTGAGGAGCACAGCCGAGCCGATGCCGCGATCCCACTCGACGAAGTCGTTGCGACAGTCCCAGATGAAGTCGGGCTGCGCGTGACGCAGCAGGAAGTAGGTGAGCGCCCGCTCGTTCAGCGTGCCGTCCGGCATACGCACGTCGCCCAGCGACTTGGCCTCGAGCGACGTCGAGCAACCTGTGTATATATAGTAGTGGTAAAGTAGTGGTGTATAAAGTGCACCCGCGGTTAAAAAGAAGAGTCGAGTATCGTATTTTATCATCGTCGTCGTAGCTGTATATGTATGTATATCGTCGTCGTCCTCGTCAGTATTGCATTAGCGTGCGGGAGAGAGAAATTTTATTACTATTTTTTTTGCACTTTTTTTTAATGACTTTATACGCGCGAGAGAGAGAGAGAGAGAGCCATCAGTCAACCTAGAACTTTTACAAAGTTTTATAAAATTTTCGAAACCAATTAATGTAAAATATTATACCAAGTATCAAAAACTTAAAAGTCAGTGGTATAGAATCCAGTAGTTTACACCGATTTTAGTCAGACACGGAATATTTTCGAAGAGAGAGGGAGAGAAAAGTTTATAAAATAAATCTCGAGTAAACGATCTTCGTGTGTACGCAGCGCGATCGCTTTTAAAGATTAATTGAAGTTCTCCCATTGTGTGTAATTTAAACGTTTCACAACGACGACGACGACGACGACGACGACCAGCCCTTCTGTAAATATCGTACTACTCGCAGTTCGAGTTTTGCAAAAATATATATAGCGTAATAATAGTTTTGTAAACCGCGTAAATTCTTCGCTAGCCCGGCGAGTGCGTAAATAATAATAAAAATAACCTACAAGTTATATAAGCGCCAGCAGCAGCAGCAGCGAGTATAAGAGAGAATAAGCCGTTCATATATATAAAACTCACTCAACGCTTATTTTCTCTTCCCTTATAAACGATATTACATCGTGTGTGCTGTGTGTGTGGGTGCAAGCCGTAGAGTGAGAGAACCTCGTCAAAACTTTCATACGGTCATTATTCTCGAGCTTTATGTATAAAGCTTACTGCTGCCTGGGAAACGATGTTCTCTCTCTTCTTCTTCTTCTTCTTCTCCTTCTCGACAATATTTGCTTTACACACACACGAGCTCATATTTATAGTCATGTGTATGCGTGGGTGGGTGAGTTTGTAGTACGTCGGCCCTTACGCGCGCGACCGTGAGATTGAATATAGTTTCAAGAATATAAAGAGAGCGAGGGAAACTAACCATACGGCAGCGATCTCGTCCTGGTCGACTCGTACTTCTGGATCCAGCCGCGCTCCTCAAGGGCCTCCTTCAGCCTTGGCAGCTCGCCTCGCAATAGGAAAACCTTGTGCTTCTGCGTGTAAAAGCGGGGGAGGTAAATAAAACCAAGAGGAGAGGTGAAAAATCAAGTTTCGGAGGCGCGAGCTAACGAGCGAAACGAGAGGAAGGTTATTACGCGTCTATCTTATGTGACGATCTAAATTTCATTTCTCCATTTTTTTTTTTTTTTATCATTGTTACGCAGGCTCGAGGCGCATTTCTACACGAGTCGGAACACGTGCAAATTATGTACGAGCGAAAAAAAAGAGAAATTGCAGCATCGGTGTCACGCTGTAAAAATACTGCGTTAATTGCTTTTTCAACGGGGTAATGTCGACGAAGAAGAAAGAAATTATTGATTTTTTGTCATTCGTACAAGGTATAATTCTATCGAGAAGTTGTCAAAGGCATCGACTTTTTGTACATTTTCTCTCATTAATATTTTAATGCTGTGCGCATTATACAAGTTTAATTCTGTGTTTCAGGGAAAAAAAGTCTCTCGATAATGCATTAAAGAAAAATTTTTAAATATTAAAAAATGTTTGAGATTTTTTCGTCCTTCTTGAATATTTTACTAAAAGTCAAATAATTTAATCTGCTTACGTCGAAAAACGTTCCCGAGCGGATGATAAAAATTCGCAAGTACTAAAATCGCGTAATCACAGTCACACAGACGCACAAAGCACATTTTACCTTCACGGCATCCTCGACGTGGTTCTTGATCTTTTTGAAGCTCTCGTGTCTCGTCCACTCGCCGCCTACGCTCGAGGCCTCGCCCTCGCCGGAAATCGAAAGCAGAAGCTCATTAGTCATGCCACCACTGGTTTCGACGACTCGGCTGCAAATGCCCGACGACGACTCGACGCTGCACTTGAAATAGCTGTTTGATTTGACCGGCGAGGACATCGTATTAACTAGACTGCTGTACTGGTAATCTTGTTCGCTCGGCGGCGACGACGACTGTTGCTGTTGCTGCTGGCCAGTAGAAGCAGCACCGGTAGCTGAGACCTGAGAGGTTTCACGCAGAGCTCGATTGTAAGGATTGACGGAGCTCTCGTTTTTGTTTACTTCGGGATCTGTTCTGAAAGTCGTATTATTATTATTGATATTTTGTAACGAGATAATAAAGCATTAATTTATATCTTTTAAATTTATTGACATCACGTTTTATCAATCAAGAAATATAAATAGTAGCTCATGATTGGTAAAAAGTTGTAGAAACTTCTTCAACATTTCAGGAGTGATTTCAACTTGAAAAAAAAAGGAAATTGAACTAAAAGTAAATCTCTCTACCGAGTGGACGTGATGAAGAGTCGGTGTTTTGAGAAGCACAGAGTTTCAGCTACTGTTTAAGTGAAAAAGTAAGTATTACGCATACTTTTGTTGATTTTTGCCCGCAGAAGAAGTTTGATCAGTCGGAGCATAAGCAGCAGACGTGTTTCTTCTGCTGCTGCTGCTGCTGGGGATGCCTCGAGCGGGTGAACGCGACGCGACTCTCGACGATGTTAACGACGTCGTGGACTCGTTCTGATTGTAACGCCTGAGATAATTTTTATTGTAATACTTTGGCGGGTCTTGGGGACGTTTTTTACGAGAGTCACTGCTGCTCTTGCCCGCGCAGACGACGCCGTTGTCACGCGCGCACTTGGACCCCCGTGCGTCCGGCCCGTTTTTATCCATGATCGACTCGCAAATTGATTGAAATTTTGGTGATAAAAGTAGCCAAAATATTAAGAAAAAAAAATAACCGGTGTGACGGATGAACTAACCAAACAATTTTGTGTGTACGACGAACCGAGAATGACACGAGGAGAACTAGTCTGCGATCGAGCCAACTTCAGAGTACATACGATCGAAGTTTGATTTTTATAAAGCAAAGTAAAATTCGTAAATCAAGATGAGATTTACCCGATTGCAAGTGACAATTATGTTTTTAAATGTAAAAAATCAATGTACCCTACGAAAATTTTGTTCCCACTTAGCAGTTTGCAATACACCATCGATTGACGGTATCAAAAAGCTTACAATCAAATGTGACGATAAATCTTGTTACGATAAAAAATCAATTGTAAGAGGACTTTTTTTTAAATATGGCTCGTATTCAAAAACAATCAGCAACTTTGTGAAAATATATAATTAGTAATGAATTTTTAATGAAATATGTGTTTTTTACTTATTAAAATTGTCTTATCAAACATCCCGTTAGAAGTTTTGCATCAAAAAGTCAGCTAATTTTTCTGTTTAATTTTACGTTAGTTTATTATAGTTATTTACAGTTAATTTACGTATGTTTGCGTTAATTGCAGCATCGATGCCTGACTAAATTTCAAACTCTGCAGAAGATATTTTATTATTTTGCAAAGGAATCAAAAATTTTCTCCAAAGGACTCAACTGTATTCGTTTCCAAATTTCATCACGCGCACAAAGTATAAAATCTATTTCTATTTGCATAACATCATAGCCTTGGCTCTCAATCACTCAAAAATTACCCACTTTCAACGAAATCAACTACTTTACGAAAAGTCTCCCGCGAAAAGACGTAATATTGTACAAAAAGAAATACTGATAATTAACGCGAGGCTTCATCGCTCCTATAAGAATCGCGTATAATTTATCAGATCTCTCTCTCTCTCTCTGTCTCTCTCTCGCACAGCTATAAGCTCACTACTATAAGTCTCGCAAGCTGAATTAGAAGGTCGAAGCGCAATGCTCAACTGAGAATTCCTAAAATTCCCTCATTCAAATACTCGGCCTGACACGTAGGAAATAACTCATATTGAGAGAGAGACCGAGTATATGACGACGTACTTTATTCAGAGCACCTAGAGAGAGAGAGAGAGAGAGAGAGAGAGAGAGCAGCTAGCTTGAAAAATATTTCAACTCAGGTTAATATTTCTGATGAAAAGTCTATATATTAAAGTCGTTCGCAGCTTAGGCCGCCGCGTGAAATATAAAACCGATTAATTTACTTCTCTCGCTTCTCGCGCGGCAAGAGTCGCGCGACGAATCCTTTACTTGCTTTTTTGCCGCGCGCGCGCAATATGTGTTTAGTGTGTATAATTTAACTCACAGAGACCCGATCAGCTGCTGCGGGCGTTTTATCTTTACTTCGCTCCCCTTTTCTGCAAGCGTCTTATATTTCCCGATATATATGTACAGAAGAGAACTCTATCTTCTCGACGGTGGTGGCGGCTGCAATGAACGAAGAGAGAAAGTCTTTAGAGACCGAGAGAGCAGGAGAGATCGCGTGTTCCAACGTTGCTACATAATGTCGTCGACATCACACTGCGCTTCTGCTGCTGTACATATATATAGATCTATACCATTATATATAAGGGTTTTGACTCGAGACAGAGAGGAGATCCGCACGAGAGGAGAAACTATATACTATAATATATACGTGGGGCACAGAAGTCGATGCGACGACGACGACGACGACGACGACGACGACGAATCCTTATTAAGCCTCTCGAGCGAGAACAAGTCAATTAAACACTTGTCTGTACGACGGGGGCTATATATGCATTTATGTATGTATATATATACGAGCAAGACAGCACAAAATAGGATCAGGATATGTATTTTATACGTCGTTGTACGCTTTCTGCACGGTAAACTTGCGTGAGTCGCGCGAAACAAAAAATAAGTCACTTAAAGAGTGCTCGGAACAGTCGTGAGTATCTTGCCTCGTCACTTTGACAATTGCTGCGAAATGAGATGTAACTCTCTTTTCTTGTATGACAACCGTTTTTGAATTGAAACTTCTATAGGCGCGTTGGATGGAGAAGATAAGTTATAGAAATCGAGCGAACATGTGATAATCGTATATGTAAGGAGATTTCTCAGAGACAGAGTTCGCTAGATTGCTTCAGAATGGCTCCGACGATGACTTCATAAATATGATATTGGAACTCTGTAACGACAAATATGAGCCGGTGCAGGTCAACGCCCAGGACGAGCTGGGCTGGACACCGCTGCAATTAGCCATGAAAGCGGGTGAGAATTGCAAGAAGTTACGATGGAAATGAGATTATATTTTACTTCCGCATGTATACTTTATCGAAGAAAAATTTATTTCACGTTTGTTGGACCATAGAAGCATTAACTTGTAAAAAACGAGTGAGCACCATAATTGTTTGAATACATCGAATACTTATAGACGGAGTTTTTCGCGCGATGCGATGTAAGTGGACGTCGATCTTGAGAGCCGAGCTTCTGCTGCGGGGCTACTGCTTGGGTCGCTCACGTGTCTTTGCAACGTCTTTGTGGGGGCCTTACATTAATTACGTAATGGTGTTTTTCGATTTTTCCGACCCCTCCCCCCGTCATGTAAGTGGTTTTCCTATCCCTCCTCCCAAAGACCCTTACTTAATTAATGGAAGGCCTTCATGCAGTGTCATGCATAGTGCTTGGCTCACTCGAGCTGTGTGCACTGATAGAAATTTACGAACTCCGTCATGAAATCCGCTGTGGTTGGCCCAAGAATTATAGGATTTCATGAACCAAGACAACATTTTACTTCCCTCACCACAGCGGATTTCATGACGGAGTTCGTAAATTTTTATCAGTGTGTGTTGGTGCATGTTCACAAACGACCATAGCTAAAGTTCGCTCCCATTATAACAGTGTATAATTAAATCCATAACACTTATCAGAATAAGTATATCTACTGTCAAATTTAAATGAGAGTGAAAAATAGTTTTCGCGGGATGCGAAAAACTCAATTGTATGTGAGGAAGCGTACGCGGCAGCTCTCTTTGACATACTTGCCAGAGGGAGCGCGAAGCGCGATCCTCAATATAGATCATCAAGTACATGTGAAAAGGCAAAATTATTCGTGAAATCGTTCGTTACGTAGCCATAGCGTGAACGAAATAACATCAACTGTAGCGAGTGATTATCGTGAAAAGGAATAAATCGGTGCCTAATAGGCGTTGTTCGCGCTCACACAGTCAGTTAAAGTCAGTATCTGTTACGGAGCCCGCAGTGCGAACAACGAAAAATTATCGCATCAACTGCAGCAAGTGGTTCTTGTGAAAAAAAAATTATTTTAAATTTCAAATGGTTATTGTGCTTTTGCGTGAGTGTGTAGAACAATGGCCGAGGACAACAAAAACTGTTTAAGCACATTGCACGGCTCTAATGAAGGTGTGGCTTATCGACAGATCGGAGAAATGAATCACCAATTTCTTGGTGAAGTTTGTGACTTGATCAGAAATTATGAGGGCGATCTTCCAAATCTTCGAGATATTTTTCAGCCCGAAGCAATCGATTGGATTCTCAAGGAGTCTGTAGATCGGCTTGACATCTCCATTATATACTTTGTGATCGAGACCGGCTACAAGGACGAGCCCGATATTGATGTGGACGGCAAGCCAATCTTGCGTCGCTGCACACCAATACATAATGCGTTGGAAAACGATATAGCATTCATCATTCCTGAACTTTTCCAAATATACGACAGGTTCGATCTGAATTATGCCGACAAATTTGGAATCACACATTTCCATCTGGCCTGCTATCAGAACTGCGCGGACGAGGTGAAGAAATTCCTCGAGGCCGGTCAAAACCCCAATTGCCTCACGAAAGACGACGACTCGCCGTTGCACTACGCTCTGAGGAACCCGGAGCACGAGTTGGTCGAATTGCTGCTGAGAGGCGGGGCCAATCCGAATTTGGCCAACAAGGAAGGATCGACGCCTCTGCACTACATTTGCAAATACGAGGAAGGCAAATACAAGAACTTGGCAAAAATGATATTCGAGCTTAGCAATGAAAAATATCGTCCGGTTCAGGTCAACACCCGGGACAAGTGGGGCAATGCACCGTTGCACTATGCTCTGAAGTACCCAAACGATGAGTTGGTCGAATTGCTGCTGAAAAACGGCGCCAATCCGAACTTGGCTAATAACGAAGGATTCACACCTCTGCACATTACGAGCAAGGGCTTTTGGACGGCATCCGCAACGTTGGAGGTGTTCTTCGAGACCAACAGGGAACTCGGTCAGCTGGTACAGTTTGATGCTCGTGACAACTCGGGCCGTACACCACTGCAGTTGGCTGTCGAGGGTCCAGACCCGCGTTTGGTCGATGTACTCTTGGATAATGGCGCTGATCTGTCAAATTTCGTTTTTCCCATTGAATTGTCGACCAAGACTTTTTGGCACAAAATATTTGAAGTGCGGATTCTGAGAGACAGTGATAAATTGATTCTAGCATCGGATCTTCTGGCTGTCACTGATTGTCTCGAGAAAAGAGGATATGAACTGGATCGAAGCGACGCCCTGATTATCATGAAAATTTTTTCCGATTATGAAATGTTCGAAAAATCTGTGGAACTTGAAAAATTTTGGTACGACGACGAAGTGTTCGCGAGCGAAGCGAAAAAAATAATGATAAAAGATGAAGATCCTAATTTTTCGCTATTCGATCTGATCCGGTTACGACCCGAAGAGGCGGCGAAAAAAGTCACGTACTCGGATTATTTGAAGTTCGCGTGCACGATGATACTAGATGACCTTCCACATGAATCACGCGATTCGTGTCTAATTCATCTGCGCGAGAAACTATCGAGAGGATTTTTCCGTCGCTGGGCTTTGGATAGTTTCTTGAAGCTGACTCGCTACCGAATACCGATTCTCTGCTGCGAAATGATTATCAAGCGACTATTGAACAGAGATTTATGGAACATTTGCTTGGCGGCTACGGAGGAAAATCAAAAGGATAAAAAAGATGTTCATTTGAATGAAAGAGAACGTCATAACCCAAGACCCAGAAGAGATAGAAAAGCCCCTGACAGATTAATGTATAGATAAAGAAGATTATGAAGGTTTTTTCCTTATATAAGTCTTTTTTTCTTGTTTGTTATTTAATATTTGATTTTTTATTTTTGTTTGTTTTGTTATTCAATTTACTTTGATGTAAATTTTGTTTGTTATCACTTTATTTTAGTTTTATGCAAATTGCCACGAAAAAAAAGTTCACATCTTGCAGCTTTTCTCATACAGCTGTTGTATCAATAAATTAATTTCGGTATGCATATCAACTTACAGGACTGGTTTTTATATTTCACCCTGTTTCGATCTCCAATCCAGATACTTCTTTGTATTTAGGCTCTATATGGTAAGAAACACGACAATAGGTTCAAAAATCAATAGTAAATACGTGCTTCAACCCAAAAAACTAGAATCGATTTTCAAAGAAAATCCTCTAAAAATCTTTAAAAATTTATATGTGTTCATTGTTTCATTCAAGGCTTCTATATCTCATAATAAAAAATCAAAAAATATTAAAAACGCGATAATAAAAATCCATGAAAAACGTTTTCTTTTTCCGAAGTCCTTTTCTTCGATTGAATTTTCATTTTGAAATTTTTTACGTTTGCTTTGACGTGAAACTTCTTTGTACGCACGTAAATATTCAGCGATGCTGTCAAATTTTTGCATCACTTTTTCAAATTTAAAAAATAGCCTAGCCGGGACACTTAGCGACACCATAAGTGGAACTGGAAACTTTATGTTTTCAGTTGAACCAAAACCAAAGGATTTTGCCAGTGCTCCCGCAGTATGAAAATTTTGTTTTCAAAATGCATTATTGATGAGACGATAGCTGGATAGAAGAGTCGATGGGAAGAGAATTATTATCTTGTGATTATCAATGGAAAAATTGAACCTCATTTTTTTAAATATATTCATTTATTTGATAAAGCAACATCGTACATGAAAAAAATAATTGCAAACATGATTATTGTCGCCAGCTTCGTCCCGGAGCCGTCAGACAAATGTTAAACAAATCCTTGTTCTTCAGCTTCTTAATGACAATTTCACAGCACTCGGTGGGCAGTCGGTAATGTATCAATTGCATAAAAGGATCCAGGGCCCAATCGCGGAAAAATTTCGTCAATACTTTCTCACACAGGCGCGAATAACAAGCCTCCCTAAACTCTTGGGGAAGCTCAGGCAATTTGTACGAGCTTGCGAACTTGTAGTCGTCCATATACGTGGGATTTTTCGCCATCTCTTTGAATAATGAATCGACCAAATCATCGACCTCCTTACTCGTCGAAAAATCCGTACTTTCGTACAATCCGTACTTGTCGAAAAATCCCATGAGCTTCAGGGCGTCGTCTCGGTTCATTATGTAGCCTCTCGTCTCGAGCAGTTCGACGATGGCCAGCAGGCCAGTTGCAGCAGTCAGTTTAAATACAGAACAATCTCTGCCAAGATTATTGTTACCCTGACGATACTCGCTCCAGTACCTATCAGAGTCACTCGGGGTCGGAAAAACGAAGTCGGACACGTTAGCGCCACAATCCAGCAGACTGTTGACGGCCATCGGCAAACAACTCGCCACGGCCCATTCCAGCGCTGTTCGGCCCGAATCGTCCCGGGCGTCGATCCCCACCATCCGCTGCCCTTCTCCGTTCGTAATTAAAAAGATCCTAATTATGTTGCCATGGACATCTATCCTGGCAATGAGATGCAGAGGTGTCCGTCCTTCCGCATTGGGTAAATTCGAATTGGCGCCTCGTCCCATGAAATTGAAGAATAGCTTTAACAAGTTCCATCCCTGGTTTTTCTCGCAAACGAAGTGCAGAGGAGTCTGTCCTTTCGCATTGGACAAACACGGATCGGCGCTTCGTCTCAGCAGCGACTTGACCATCAGCGGGTTTCCGCACAAAATAGCCAAGTGCAACGGTGTGTTGCCCTCGTTGTCCTGGGCATCGATCTGCACCGTCTTCTCGAACTCGTCGATGAACTTGAAGAATCGCTCTAACCAGTCCAAATTCTCGTATCTCTGACAAATTACGTGCAGAGGTGTCTGTCCTTCCGCATTGGCCAAACACGGATCGGCGCCTCGTCTCAGCAGCTCTTCGACAGTCCAGATATCCTTGCCGTTTTTCAGAGCCAAATGCAATGGTGTGTTGCCCTCATTATCTCCAATATCGAGCAGAACCGGCAGACGTTTTTCATCACAGATATCGAAGAATCGCTTTAAAATGTAAATGTTCCAGTTGTTCTGGCAAATTAAGTGCACAGGAGCCTGTCCTTTCGCATTGGTTGAATTCGGATTGGCGCCTCTTCTCAGCAGCTCTTGGACAGTCCGTTCATTATTGCCGTCCTTCAGAGACAAATGCAATGGTGTGTCACCCCTATTATCTTGAGCGTTGATCAGCACCGTCTGCTGAACTTCGTCGACGCTCTCAAGTAGCATCAAGAGCACGGAGTGAGTAATACAGTTGCGAAGTTGACAAATGACATGCAAAGGAGTCGATCCGTCCTCGTTGGTCTGATTTGGATCGGCGCCATGTTTCAGCAGCAATCGTATAATCGGTTCTGCAACACAGTACAGCAGCGAATTACGTGTTCCTGGTACGAGGCAATTGGGATCCTGGCCGAGTTCGAGAAATTTCTCCGCGACGTCGTCGAGGCCAGATATGCAGGCCACATGGAAATGTGTGTAGCCCAACTCGTCGGTATAATTTACGTGGAATTTGTCGTAAATTTTGAAAAGATTTTTCAGCACTTCACTTTTCGAAGCCCAGTGGTGCCATTCAGCTATCTGGTGTACTGCTGTAGTACGACGCAGCAGTGGCTTACCCTCTTCGTCCAAGTCGGGTTCGTCTTTGTAGCCGCTACGAATAACGAAATCGACGATTCGCTCACTCCAAAGAGACTTTTTGATGCTCTTCGTGAGAATCCAATCCATCTCTTGCTTTGTAAAAATGTCGCGCAGATTTGGAAGTTGTTCCTTCCAATCTTTTATTATAGGTCCAAATTCATTGAGAAATCGGTATCGATGATTTTCAAACTTCCAATTGAAACTTTCACGTAACCTCTTCAATTTTTCTAATTTTGGATGCTCCACGTGTTTGTCGACTGCCTCACTTTCACCTACGGATTTTTCGCTATTTGACGAAGACATTTTATATTTCGAACACCAACACACGATACACAAACACTGATTATTTAAAAAGTATATATACTTTTTCTTTAAATAATCACTCGCTATAGTAGATGGGACTTTGCTGCTCGCACTGCGACGTTGTAATTTGTACTGTCTGTAGACATTCACTTTGATCTATGAAGAGAGTAAAAGAACACGAGGTCCACCGTCCAAGCTATATAAGCTATGCGCAGAGGCGACTTGAAACTCGCTGGACTTTCACTTGTACGCGCTTGCGCATGAGAGACAGAGGTTTATGACGATAGAGAAACATTTGAAATGAAGAAAAGTTAAAATTTTAGAATGAAAAATCCAACAAGTAAAAAGACTATAAAATTTCAATTCTGGTGCTTTTATATAGTTAAATGAATTTTAGATAATCTAAACACCAGAAGTGAAACTTCATAGCCCTTTTCCTTGGTTGTATTTTCATTCTGAAATTGTAACTTTTCTTGATTTTGAATGTTTGCTTATCAATGAAATTTTTGACTTGCTTGAACTACAATTTTTTTAGATTATTTAAAATTTTTTCTGCTATTTTACACGCTTTCCTTTAAAATTTTTCTAGATTTTTCTTCTTTCATATTTTGATGTTTTCAGCTAATTAATTTTCAACCTCTGATGGCTGTCTATAGACAGCTAACTCAATATTTTAGATTTACTCGATTGTTTAATTTTTCAGATATTTTTTACCGCTGTTATTCATAATTAATTGATTCAATTTTTCATAAATACTTTTCGGTTTGTTTCAAGATTCGATAGTGATCTTGCGCTCTGCAGACGAATCCGACTTTTCATCAAGTACACTCGATATACGCGAATTTCATTTAATTTTATACAGGAGAGTTTCTCAGTTTCAGAGCCGAGAGTCAATCTTACAAATTATACATCATCACGGACGTACGTGTATACGAATATACAGTTACTTTATGAGTATAAGCTCGTTCATCGATGAATGTGACATCCCATATATCGATTTATGTGCGTTTTCATTGCAATTCAATTATTTATTGTTAAAAGTTCATTTGTGAAATAAATTAATTTTTGTATTTTTTAGATTTACATGCTAATCATGTACTATAATTACAATGAATTGTCAATAGCTTTACAACAAAACTTCAAATTTAATTGTCAAAAAATTGTTTAACGTGTTGTGTTATACTGCGTTGTTTTAAACTCACTTCTTTGTAATTTTTTTGTCTCATTTCGGACTTATGTGATAATCTGGTTTGAGATGTTTATTCCAATATTTTCACATCCTTCAACATATGTGTATATATTTAATGTTTCGAGGTAAATTATTAGAATTGCTTGTGTATATTTTCATTACTTTCAAATTATTTATTTTTGAAAATTCATTTGTATAAAAATTAATTAAAATTATTTTTTATACAAATCAAGCTTGAATTTTTACAGATGATACATGTTAATCATGTACTAACTACAATTATTAGTCAATAGTTTTAAAACAAAATTTCAAATTTAATTATCATAAAATTATTAGCCCTCTTTTTTTCATTTATTTCTATCTCAAATATCTATCTTATAGTTAAAGACTTAAATTTCGGAGAGCTGTTCAAGTGACAACACACCTTAAAACTATCTACAATTGTTGCTTTTTACATTCGTTTTAATGTACAACATCCATTAGGGTAATTTTTACCCTTCACTTCGTTTCGGGCTGTTCTTCCGAATTGACATTTTTATCGACGGCCGCGAAGCAGATGTTCAATAAATCTCGGCTCGGCAATTGATCGATGATCGTTTCACAGCACTCGATCGGCAGCCGATATCGAATCAGCTCCAGGTAAGAGATCACTGCCCAGGGCCGTAAAAATTTTCTCAACATTTTCTTGGCAATCGCTCGGGCGCAAATCTCTCGAAATCTCAGAGTAATCGTGCGAACATTGATCGAGCACAAGTAATCGTAGCAGTCCTGATACGTGAGCTGTTTCCACGCCTCTTTGAGGCGCATTTGGTCCAGGTCGCGGATCGACAGACTCGGCTTGATCATCATATTTTCGTCACTCGTGGAAGACAGCAAACTGACATCGTACTGATCGTTTTTAAGATCGTCGAGTATTTTGAGCTCGGTGAAATATTTCATGATCCTTAGGGCCTGGCTTCGGTCGAAATCGTAATCTCTGTTTTCTACACACTCCATGATGGCCAGAGCGCCGATTATTTGCGTAAATTTACTCTCAAAAGTCAGAATGCATCCGGCCCATCGTCTACGGCGCCCATCGAAGTGGCTATCGGTGGGCCAAACGAGGCGGGCGCCGTGATCCAACAGAGCGGCGACAATATTCGGATAGAAATTCGCCAGGGCATACTCGATGGGTGTCCGATTTGACTCGTCCTTGGCATCGACTTGCACCGTCCGATGGTTCGCATCGCAGATCTCGAAGAGTAACTCCGCGAAGCCGTGATCCTTAACTAGTTCCTGGGAAATGACGTGCAGAGCCGTCGATCCCTCCTGATCGGCCACATTAGGATCGACGCCTGCCCTTAGTAGCCATTCGACCTTCGTCCTTTCGTGGTATCTCAGAGCCCAGTTCAACAATATTCGACCAGATTTATCCTGGGCATCGACTTCCACTGCCTGTTGCGTGTCGTTGCAGTGCTTGACGAATGAATTGAAGATCCAATCATCTGCTCCACACATCCAATTCCAAAAAATAAGATTGACGGGTGACATTCCCTCGTTGTTGCGCAGGTTCGGATTAGCGCCTCTACTCAGTAGCCACTTGAACCATTTTTGGTTTTGGTGCCGTTCGAGTACGTAGTGTAACGCAGTGCAACCCCGTCGGTCCTGATGATTGACCGGGTACGTCTGGCACCTTTTTCTCCTGCAAAACCGGTTAATGGTCTTTAAAAGTACTTCCATAAGGTCCTTTTCGCCCTTCGAAAAAATCGTGAGCAGAGGGATTTCTCCTTTTGCATTGGCCAAACCCACATCGGCGCCTCTTAACAGCAGTAACTCGACCGTCTTCTTGATTTCCCTTCCATATTCCAGAATCAAGTGCAATGCAGTGTTACCCTTATTGTCCTTGGCATTGACCCACTCCCTCTGCTTCCTGTAGTCATTGATCTTGAATAACGACTTGACCAAGTCGTGATCTCCCCCGTACTTTTGGCAAATAATATGGAGAGGCGTTTGTCCCTGCTCGTTGGCCAAACCCACATCGGCGCCTTTTTCCAGCAGTAATTCGACCGTCTTCTCGCTTTCCCGTCCATATTCCACAACCAAGTGCAATGCAGTGTTACCCTTATTGTCCTGGGCATTGATCCGCATACCCTGCCGCATCTTGCGCTTGATCTCGAATAACGATTTGACCCAGTCGTGATCTCTTCCGTATTTGTGGCAAATAAGATGGAGAGGCGTTTGTCCCTGCTCGTTGGCCAAACCCACATCGGCGCCTCTTGCCAGCAGTAATTCGACTGTCTCCTTGATTTCCCTTCCATATTCCAGAATCAAGTGCAATGCAGTGTTACCCTTATTGTCCTTGGCATTGACACGCATCCTCTGCCGCGTGTCGTTCTTGAACAACAATTCGACCAAGTCGTGATCTCCTTCGTACTTCTGGCAAACGAGATGGAGAGGCGTTTGTCGCTGCTCGTTGAACAAACACACATTGGCCCCTCGTTTAAGCAGTAATTTTGCCATCTCCTTTTCGCCTTGTAACGTAGCCATGAGCAGTGGCGTATTATTACTTCGATCTTGACAATTGATATTCTGTCTCGAGGCGAGGAACTGCTCGGCAATGTCTATGAAGCCATACGCGCAGGCCACATGGAAATGTGTTATGCGGTTGTGACCGAAATAATTAAATCGAAAGTCGTATATTTTAAAAAGTTCACGGACTGTCTCGCGTGCGTTAATGGTAGGTAAACAAGAACCCACATAAACCAGTGGCGTGAGGCGATGCAATATTGGCTTGTTTATTCTATCAAACTGGGGCTCGTCTCTGTAGCCCGTCCTAATCACGAAAGCAATAATTTCTTTTCCTTCGCTCTCACATTGTCCCGTGAAAATAATTTCTACCGCATCGACGAGGAGCTGATTAATTTTTCTTTGATCAAAAAAGTCGCGGAGATTCGGAAGTTCGCTCGTCCAATCGCCGATGAACGAGACGAGTTGGCGGATAAATTCACGACGCTTATTTTTGTCATTCCAATCATTGGCCTCTTCGCGTAGCCTCTTGAACGTTGTTAATTTGTCGGACGAGGACATCGTATCAGCGAGCTCGCACTACACTAAGTCACTCACGAGGCGAGGGTATTTTTTACTTTTTTTTCACAAGAATCACTGGCTGCGGTAGACGCGAATTTCGCTGGTGTTACTTAGCGGCGATTTGATCGGCACTCGACACAGAACGACATTCGGCGGGAGACTGCTCGAAATCGTGTAGAACCGAGCGCCTATACGAGCGAACAATGTAAACATATCGAGTCGAAGCTTGATATTATTTTCGGCTAAATATGAATTAAAAATTATAATATTCTTGACGGAACGACAGCGCGTGAAATGTAAAAAGTAACGATTCATTTCGTTGATTTTTACGAAAATTATTTTCTTCAATGCCGCCTATTTTATTTATATATGTGTTGATAAATTAAATATCTGATTTGACAAGGATTCAAGTTTTTTGTTATTTGCCTTTGCGAGTTTTTACGACTCAGAGAAAATGTAGTCATTTGTTATAAAAATTGCCTTTGTAAAGTGATGCTCAATTGAAGAAATGTACCTAGTGTTAAAAATCAAAGACAACCGATTACGGCATCGTATCGCAAAATTGATAGCATACTTGTGTATCTTCGTCTTCGATTTAAAATGCAAAATACTCTTGATTTATAACAAAGATAATAATGAATAAAAGTAAATGGAAATTGGCCGTTGACACATGTGTACTTATAAACGGCTCATAAGGTCAATGTGGGTATTTTCGCTCAACTTTGAATTAAATTTTTACGTGAATTAAAAAATTAATACCAGTATTTAAATAATATATTTATGTTAAACATGCTCAGCTCAATACGACCAATTAAAAAAGAAATTTTTTGTGTTAAATTAGATCTTTAATATTAAATTATTGAGCGAATATAGAGACATGAGCAAAAATGCTCACATTGGCCTTACACTTATGTGGTGCGAGTTTCAAGCTTCCGCCTACTTTAAACAAATACACGCGATTGATTATGAAAGCTGTTTACGAAACCGAATTACAGTCGAGACGATCTCCTCGCAAACGTCGAAAAAGTAGAGTATCCATAACTCACAAAACATTATATTGCCTACAAAAAGCGCACAAGTAGTCGTTATTATGTTTCAATGAAATTAATAAAAATCTTTGACGTATGTATACTGAGTTAAAACATTCCCGTAAAGACAATCGCTGGAGAGACCATCCACGCTCGCTCGACTTTCCGTCTATTCAAAACAAAGCAGTGTAAATAGTCCAGGCCCCAGCTTCGCAATGGTCAAAAAAAATTTTTTAGTCGAGTTTTTTACACATTCCCATGTAAAATTGCCCGCTGAATCCGAATTTGCATGTTGCCAGGCCCAAAAACGTGCCCAAAATTGTTTAAACAAATTTTTTTAAACAAATGGTCAAAATTTATGTTTTTTGACCTGACAGTATATTTTTTAAGTTAATTGGATCATTTTAAAGAGAAAAGGTCTCTTGACATTTTTCTCTAAAGTTGATAGATTTCGAGTTATTCAATATTTTATGTTGCAAAAAACTCGAAAATGTCCAACTTCGACATTGAAAAAATTTGTGAAAAACGTAAAATTTAGATGTTGCCATAGCGTTTTCTTACACTTCAAACATCCCTTTATAAAGTCCCGAAGCGTTTTAGACGATAAAATTGATGAAAATTTCAAGCGCAAGTTGCGGGAGCAATGCGTATGGCTAACCATACCGTCAAACTCGCTGATTTAAAAGTTGATAACAAACAGGTTTTCAACAATTTTATCGTCTAAAGCGCTTCGGGACTTTATAAAGGGATGTTTGAAGTGTAAGAAAACGCCATGGCAACATCAAAATTTTACGTTTTTCACAAATTTTTTCAATGTCGAAGTTGGCCATTTTCGAGTTTTTTGCAACATAAAATGTTGAATAACTCGAAATCTATCAACTTTAGAGAAAAATGTCAAGAGACCTTTTCTCTTTAAAATGATCCAATTAACTCAAAAAAATGTACTGCCAGGTCGAAAAACATTAATTTTGACCATTTGTTTAAAAAAATTTGTTTAAACAATTTTGGGCACGTTTTTGGGCCTGGCAACATGCAAATTCGGATTCAGCGGGCAATTTTACATGGGAATGTTTAAAAAACTCGACTAAAAAAATTTTTTTGACCATTGCGAAGCTGGGGCCTGGACTAAAAGATAAACGCTGCGAAATGATCATCGGATTTTTCTCTCCGTGTTGTGAAAAACGATCGAGCGCGATAATCGACGGAATAAGCATCGAACTTACTCAGAGACGGAGTTTTTCGCGCCCTGCGACATGTAGCGACATGTGTCGAGAGCTTGCCCCCACTTTATAGCTTCTGCTGCAGTGGCGACTCCTTGACCCGCACACATGTCTTTGCAACGTCTTTGTGTAGCGTCGTGCATATGCTATCGGTCTCGCTCGTGCTGTGCGTGTTGGTGCATGCAAACAAACGAAATATATCTCACTCTTTATCATATAGATCGTACAGAGTGTGTAAATGAGCATTACTAGTTACAAAGTCGAATCGCAAACAAGATCGCATCGACTGTAGAAAGTGGTTCTCGAGATAAAAAAATTATTTCAAATTTCAAGTGGTCGTTGTGTTTTTGTGTGAGTGCGTAGCAAAATGGCCGACGACAACCAAAATTGTTCAAGCAAATTGAAAAATATGCACGAGGAGGTGGCGTATCAGAAGATCGAAGAAAAGAGTCACGAATTTCTTCGTAAGCTGTATCCGTTCATCAGAGATTATCAAGGCCAACTTCCAAATCTCAAAGACATTTTTCAGCCCGGTGCAATCGATTGGCTTCTCGCAGAGTCCATAACGTCTGCTAACAGCGGAGTTGAAGCAGAATCTCTGATCGACTTTCTGATTAGAACTGGCTACAAAGACGAGCCCAAAGTCGACAAAGATGGAAAGCCTTTGCTGCATCGCACCACAGCACTGACTCTTACGGCTAGAGACTGGTTCTCTTATTGGGATGTTGTTGTACCTGGTCTGTTTAAAATATACGACAGGTTCGACGCGAACTACATCGACGAAGATGGATACACGCATTTTCACACGGCCTGCAAATTTGGTTGTGAAGACGTCGTTGAGAAATTCCTCGAGCTCGGTCAGGATCCCAATTGCATCGTAACAGAAACAGGCGATTCGCCGGTACACCTGGCTCTGGTGGGCGTCGAAACGGGGGTCGTCAAATTATTGCTAAAACACGGCGCAAATCCAAATTTAGTCGATGCAGAGGGTCGGACGCCTCTGCACATTATTTGCGAGGATGGCTGCGACAGTGACTTGATAAAAGCGATACTTGAACTCAGTAGCGACAAATATCAGCCGGTGCAAGTCGACGCCCGGGACAAGCTAGGTAACACGCCGTTACACTTGGCTCTGGCGTGGGCCGCGTGGGGTGGTGACCAGTTCATCGAACGTCAGCTGAGATATGGCGCGATCCGAACTCGGCCAATGAGGAAGGATCGACGCCTCTACACGTTAGTAGTCAGAAATGTTACCATGACCATGGCGCGTTGAAGGTATTCTTCGAGATTATTAACGAAAAACAACAGCTGGTGCAGATCGATGCTCGAGACAAGTTGGGCCGGACACCGCTACAGTTGGCCGTGGCAAATCTCAATCCAATTTTGGTCGATGTGCTTTTAGATCATGGCGCCGATATAACTAGTTTCTTTTTTCCTGCCGAGAGTTACTTTGGCGCGAGTTTTCACCAGAAAGACGATGACTATTTTGATCATTCTAAATTGAGACTAGCGTCAGGTGCTTTGAGATGCGTCGAAAATCTTGAGAAAAGAGGATACGAATTAGATCGAGGCGACACTCTAACGATCATGAAATTTTTCGCCAAGTACGGATTGTTTAAAAAGTCGACGGATTTTGAAAAATGTTGGTACAACGACGAGAAGTTTGCTATCGAAGCGAAAAAAATAACGATAAAAGATGAAGATCCTAATTTTTCGCTATTTGATCTGATCCGGTTACGGCCCGAAGAAGCGGCGAAACGACTCACGTATGCGGACTACTTCAAATTCTTGCTTCGAGGCGATTTAAATAACCGTGCCAAATGCTTAATTAAGACATGCGCTGTGCATCTGTGTGAGATGGTGTCGAGAGGATTCTTCCGGAGCTGGGCACTGGATCTTTTCTTGGAGTTGACACGACACCAGCTGCCAATCCTTTGTTGTGAAATGATCATTGGGCAGCTGATGAATGAAGATTTGTGTAATGTTTGCTTGGCGGCTGCAGACGGAAGCTCGTGATGTGCAGTTAATTTTTATTTAGTACTTTTTAATATCTGGTGTCATTAAATTTTGTAGATTTTACATATCAATCGAATAAATTATTTGAAAAAAAAATTAATTCATTAATTTACTTAGATATTATTTTTAGTATTATGATATCATTTCAGCTTTGTTGACTGAAAATCAAGAAGATTCACATTTGGCAGCTGTTCTCATTTAGCTGCTTATTTATCTATTAAATTTTATTTTTGCAATTTTTTATACGAAGTACAATATAATGTACTGGTAAGACGTAAAATAATCTATAGACACCGCAAATCACTTTTTTTCACATAATAATAATGCAATACGTCAAAAAAAGCGAGCGAGCCTGGCTATATTATTTAGAGTCTTTCGAGCGCGCTGTGGTCGGTGATCTTGAGTACCGAGTCAGCCAAGAGTCTACTCTATCGCATGTGCTGCGGCGGCCACAGACAGTTTGTGTAGTATCTCGATTCTCGAGCTCGAGCGCAGTGCTTGTTGCGACGTGTTACCTGTATCATTGTCAGACTGCAGATGCTGTAAATACCTCGAGTACGACGTTACGGCGCCGCAGTGCAAACGATATAAAGATCGCCTCGACTGCAGCAAGTGATTCTCAAGAAAAAAAATAAATATTTCGAATAACGGGCGATTTTGTTTGTATAGTTGGCTCCAAACACATTGCAGAGTATACGAATGAAGGAATGGCTTATCGACAGATCGAGGAAAAAAGCCACGAATTTCTTCGTAAACTTTATCCCTTCATCAGAGATTATCAGGGCCAACTTCCGAATCTAGGAGACATTTTTCGGCCTGAGGCAATAGATTAGCTTATCAAGGAGTCATTCAAGCCTGATAATGACAGCGGGATGGAAGCAAAACCTCTTGTTGACTTTCTGATCAGCACCGGCTACAAAGACGAGCCCTAAGTCGACAAAGATGAAAAACCAGTGTTGCATCGTACCACCCCAGTGCATTATGTGTGTGAAAAATATCGTGTTGTCAATCGTATTGATATCGTGATTCGTGAGCTTTTCAAAATATTCAACAGATTCGAGGTGAATTACGCCGATGATTCGGGCTTTACACATTTCCATGTGGCCAGCGATACAGGATGTCTCGACCTCGTCGAGAAATTTCTCGAACTCGGCCAGGATCCCAATTATCTTGTGTCGGAAACAGGCGATACGCCTCTGCATGTCGCCAGAAACAAGGAGGTGGTAGAACTGTTACTGAGAAACGGCGCCGATCCACATTTAGCAAATGCAGAGGGATCGACCCTTTTGCACGTCGTTTGCAAAGATGACAAACCTCGCGATTTTGACGGCGGTGAGACGACGTTGAAGATGATATTCGATTTGTGCGACGCAAAATATCTGCTGGTGCAAATCAACGCCCAGGACAAGTTGGGCTGGACACCGTTGCAATTTGCCCTGAAATCGAGCTACAAAAATATGGTCGAACGTCTGCTGAGATATGGCGTCGATCCGAACTTGGCCAATGCTGACGGATCGACGCCTCTGCACGTTAGTAGTCAGAAATGTTACCATGACCATGACGCGTTGAAGGTATTCTTCGAGATTATTAACAAAAAACAACAGCTGGTGCAGATCGATGCTCGAGACAAGTTGGGCCGGACACCACTGCAATTAGCCGTGGCGAATCTCTTACCGGGCGTGGTCGATATACTCTTGGATCGTGGCGCTGATCTGTTGAGTTTCGTTTTTCCCACCGTGAGTTACTTTGGTGCGAGTTTTGACCAGAAAGACGATGACAATTTTGATAATTTTAAATTGAGATTAGCCTACGGCGCTATAGGCGTCATTGATGAACTAACAAATAGAGGATACGAATTGACACCAAGCAATGTCATGACGATCGTGAAATTTTTTTCCAAGTACGAATTGTTCAAGAAGCCAGCGAATCTTGGAAACTGTTGGTACGACGCGGAGGATTTCGCGATAAAAGCGAAAAAAATTATGATAAGAGACGAAGATCCGACTCTGTCGCTCTACGACGTAGTTCGATTACGACCCGAAGAGGCAGAAAAATTACTTACGTTCACGGACCACTGCAAGTTTTGGCTTTTGATAAATTGGTGGGATTTTTCCAAAAGGTTTAGAGAGGCTTGTGCTGTGCCCTTGTGCGAGATCATGTTGAGAGGATTTTCCCGGCGCTGGGCCCTGGATCCTATCTTGGAGTCGACGCGCTACCGACTGCCGATTCTCTGCTGTGAAATGATCATCGAAAATCTGACGAATGAAGATTTATGGAATATTTGCTTGGCGACGACGAGCCAAACCTAATAATGTTGATAAGCATATTTACATTTTTTTTCAAATATCTGGTTGCATATTTTCGATAATATTCTGATAAATAAATCTTTCTAAAAGTCAATTCATTAATTTACTTTCATTTCAATTTTTTGGTTTTATTTAATTTTACCTTTATGCAATAAGCACATCGGCTTTCAGCTTTCAAATGTTGCAATTACTCATTTCATAATCGTGGGAATTTCAACTTCTGCAGAGACGGAGTTTTTTGCGCGTTGCCGGCTGCGACGTGATTGAACGGCCATCTTGATTGCTGAGACTCCCTCCACTCACAGCTTCTGCTGCGGTGGCGACTGCTTGACGCGCTCACATGTCTTTGCAACGTCTTTGTGTACACTGTACAGTGTCGCGTAACTGTCTGTTCGTGTTGCTCTTTCCCCTACTTGCCTCGTTGGAGCTCGCTGCTCCCACACATGTTTACGTTTTATACTCTACTGTAGATCACACTGTGTATTAGTCAGTAAAACGTGCGACTCCATAGTAAGAACGTCGAAAAAAAATCGCATCGATTGTAGTTAGTGTATCTGTAATTAGTGATTCTCTTGAAAAAGAACGAATATTTCATTGTATAAACGATTGTGTTTTGTGTTGTGTGTGAGTGTGTAGAACAATGGCCTCTCAGAATATCGAAAATCGAAATCACCAGTTTCTCGGTGAAGTTTGTAACTTGATCAGCAATTATGAGGGTGATCTTCCAAATCTTCGAGATTTTTTTCGGCCCGAAGCAATCGATTGGATTCTCAAGGAGTCTGTAGATCGGCTTGACACCTCCATAATCGACTTTGTGATCCACACCGGTTACAAGGACGAGCCCAAAGTTGATAAAGACGGCAAGCCATTGTTACATCGAACCACACCGATACATCTTGTGCCTGACGACGAAGAAATTCTCATCGTCTCCAAACTTTTTCAAATATTCGACAGATTCGATGTGAATTACATCGACGAATATGGCCAAACACATTTCCATCTAGCCTGCCGTTTTGGCTGCGAAGATGAAGTTTTAAAATTTCTCGAGGTCGGGCAGGACCTCAATCGCATCACGGACGGAGAAGGTAATACGCCACTGCACTGGGCTCTGAAACACGATCGCAACAACGTGACCAAATTGTTGTTGAGAAACGGCGCCGACCCAAATTTAGCCAACGATGACGGACAGACTCCGCTGCACGTTATTTGCGACAACTGTTGTGACTATTCTATTGAAATGGCGAAGATGTTATTGGAGGTCAGCGATGAAAGATATCAGCCGGTGCAGATCGATGCTCGGGACAGTGGGGGTAACACACCATTGCACTTGGCTATCGACTATCACGGCTACAAAAATTTGGTCGAATTATTGCTCAAAAATGGCGCGGATCCCAATGCAACCAACAAGAAAGGATCGACTCCTTTGCACATTGTTTGCATGGATGGTTCCGAAACCTTTGACACATTGGAGATATTCTTCAAGACCAACCAAGAACTCGATCAGCTGGTGCAAGTCGACGCCCGTGACAACTCAGGCCGGACACCTCTTCAATGCGCCGTGGCAAGATTATTGCCGGATGTGATTGATTTACTCTTGGATCAAGGCGCTGATCTAACAAGTTTTGTTTTTCCTACTGCAAGTCACTTTCGCGAACATTTTCATCCGCAATGTAAAAGTTTCAAATTGAAAATAGCATCTGGTCTTCTGGCCGTCGTCGAGCGCCTCGAGAATAGAGGATACGAACTGAGCAGAAGCAACGCCCTGATGATCATGCAACTCTTCGACGAGTACGAATTGTTCTTGAATACTAATTCTGTTTTTGCAAAATGTCGGTACAATAACAAGCAAGAGAGGGAAGCGAAAAAAACCATGATAAATCCGAGTTTGTCGCTGTACGACCTGAGTCAGTTACGACCTGAAGAAACGGCAAAATTACCTACCTGTTCGGACTTCTTCAAGTTCGCGCGTGTGGATGCTCATTGGAATCCTCACAATACTCCCGGCGAGGCTTGTGTTAAACATCTGTGCGAGAAACTATCGAGAATATTTTTTCGACGCTACGCTTTGGACTCATTCTTGGAGCTGACGCGCTACCAACTGCCGATTCTTTGCTGTGAAATGATCCTCGATGACTCATTGATAAACAAAAACTTGTATCATATTTGCTTAGCGGCTGCAGGCCAAAATACCTAATGTTGATAAAAATTTTTGTAGTATTTTTCAATGTTTTCTGGTAGTCAAATAAATAAATGGAATTAATTAATTTACCTAAATTCGAAAATGAGTTTGTGTTTTTATTTCATTCGAAGAAATTTGGCATCTTAGCTGCTTTTACACAGCTCCTTATTATTATATTAGCAAAAATCATACAGTTGTAGTTTGACGAATATTACTTATTAATAATGTTTGTTAGTTTACTTTTGCTGAATGCATTATAAATATATCTGATATATTTAGATGTATCAGCAAAAGAACAATATGATAGTAAAATGTTAATCATTCTTCCGGATCCCAACAATTATTTCTTATAGTTTTTAAGTATTTTTATTTGCAAAATTAGTCAAATAAAATTGAGATTTGACCGTGCCAAGTATGCCCCACGATCTGGCCAAACGTGTCCTGCTGTGGGGCAGCGTTTAATCGATTTTTAATTAAAAACTAAAAGGATTAAAAAAATTTTATGTCGTAATTTGTTTTAGCTGCACGAGTTCTGTATTGAAAAAATAAACCATTCATGTACGACTTATATTAAATAGGCATTTAAAAGAAATTACTTAACTACCATGAACGTTTATGAAAAAAAATTATTTTCACGAGAGTTGGGCCATAGAAGCATAGACTCGTAAAAAACGATCGAGCGCGATAATCGTCGGAATTAACATCGAATATTCAGTGGCAGACTTTTTCGTGCGATGTGAATTGCGGCGATCTCGAGTGCCGAGCCTCGTGAGTCTGCCCACTTTACAGCTTCTGCCGCGGCGCCACTGCTTGGTTGCGCTCAAATGTCTTGGCAACGTCTTGATGTGTAGCGTCGTGTATCGGTCTCTCTCTCGCTTGTCTCCGTCTTACTCGCGTCGTTACTCGCGCTGTGCGTGTTGGTGCACGTCGGTCGTCTAAAGTTAAAACTTTAGTCAGTGGATTACAGTATACACACACAGTCAGTACCCGTTACGACGCCGTACACAAATATTTTCAATTTCAAGTAGTTGTGTTTTGTTGTTAATGTGTAGAACTATGGCCGACGACAACCAAAATTGTTCAAGCAAATTGAAAAATATGCACGAGGAGGTGGCGTATCAGAAGATCGAAGAAAAGAGTCACGAATTTCTTCGTAAGCTGTATCCGTTCATCAGAGATTATCAAGGCCAACTTCCAAATCTCAAAGACATTTTTCAGCCCGGTGCAATCGATTGGCTTCTCGCAGAGTCTGTAAAGTCTGCTGACAGCGAAATTGAACCAAAACCTCTGGTCGACTTTCTGATAAGAACTGGCTACAAAGACGAGCCCAAAGTCGACAAAGATGGAAAGCCTTTGCTGCATCGCACCACAGCACTGACTCTTGCGGCTAGACACTGGCTGGTCCCTTACTGGAGTATCGTGATACCTGGCCTTTTTAAAATATACGACAGGTTCGACGTGAACTACACCGACGAAGCTGGATACACGCATTTTCACACGGCCTGCAAATATGGTTATGAAGGCGTAGTTGAGAAATTCCTCGAGCTCGGTCAGGATCCCAATTGCATCGTAACAGAAACAGGTGATTCGCCGCTGCACTTGGCTCTGACCTGGGGTAGCAACAATTTGATCGAATGCCTGCTGAGAAATGGCGCCAATCCGAACTTGGCCAATGCGAAAGGAACGACCCTTATGCACATCATTTGTGCGGAAGGCGGAGACGACGCGGCGGTAAAGAAGATAGTCGAGATCAGCAACGAATTAAATCAGCCGTTTCAGGTCGACGCCCAGGACAAGCTAGGTAACACACCGTTACACTTGACTGTGTTCTGGTGTGACAAAAATTCCATCAAGTTTCTGCTGAGAAATTGCGCCGATCCAAACTTGGCCAATGAGGAAGGATCGACTTTTCTGCACGTTGTTAGCCAGAGTCGTCACGATGACTACGACGTGTTAAACGTATTCTTCGAGATCACCGACGACGTGCGGCAGTCGGTGCAGATCGATGCTCGTGACAAGTTGGGCCGGACACCGTTGCAATTAGCCGTGGCAAATCTCAATCCGAATGTGATCGATATACTCTTGGATCGTGGCGCTGATCTGTCCAGCTTCGTTTTTCCCACCGCGAGTTACTTTGGTACGAGTTTTGACCAGATAGACGATGTAGATAACTGTTATGATAATTTAAAATTAAGATTAACTTATGGTGCTGTAAGCGTCGTCGAGCGAATTAAAAATAGAGGATACGATTTTGATCGAAGCGATGTCCGAACAATCGTGAAATTTTTTTCCAAGTATGAATTGTTCGAGAAGTCAGTGGATCTTGGAAAATGTTGGCGCGACGCGGAGGATTTTGCGATACAAGCGAAAAAAATTATGATAAGAGATAAAGATCCGACTCTATCGCTCTACGACGTGGTTCGATTACGACCCGAACAGGCAGAAAAATTACTTACGTTCACGGACCACTGCAAGTTTTGGCTTTTGATAAATTGGTGGGATTTTCCCAAATGGTTTAGAGAGGCTTGTACCGGGCCCTTGTGCGAGATCATGTTGAGAAGACTTTCTCGGCGCTGGGCCCTGGATCCTATCTTGGAGTTGACACACTACCGGCTGCCAATTCTTTGCTGTGAAACGATTATCAAAAATCTGATGAATGAAGATTTATGGAATATTTGCTTGGCGGCGACGAGCCAAAACTAATAATGGTGATAAGCATACATACATTTTTTAAATATCTGGTGTTTTTCAATTTTGCAGTTTTTCTATTATATTCTGATAAATAAATCTTTCTAAAAGTCAATTCATTAATTTACTTTCATTTCAATTTTTTGGTTTTATTTAATTTTACCTTTATGTAAAAAGCACATCGGCTTTCAGCTTTCAAATGTTGCAATTACTCATTTCATAATCGTGGGAATTTAAACTTCTGCAGAGACGGAGTTTTTTGCGCGTTGCCGGCTGCGACGTGATTGAACGGCCATCTTGATTGCTGAGACTCCCTCCACTCACAGCTTCTGCGGCGGTGGCGACTGCTTGACCCGCTTACATGCCTTTGCAACGTCTTTGTGTACAGTGTCGCTCTCTCCCCTACTTGCCTCGCTCGGGTTGTGCGCACTGCTTGTTGTCAAATCGCATTCTTTCTACCTCGCTGCTTCCACAAGTGTTTACATTTTATACTCTACTGTAGCTCACACTGTGTATCGCCAAAGAAGATAGATACTTAGGTATAGAAGTGTATTTCCCCATCAAAAACTGAGGCAAGTTCTGAGCAAAGTACTGCTCCCAAGAGATGGATGGCGCCACAAGCGGGCGTCGATAAATATAGAAAAAAATATTTTTTTCTTTCCGTACCGGGATTTGAACCCGAGACTCCTGAGTGTCAGGCGAGCGGGCTAGCCACTCGACCGAACAGACATGTTCCCAATGACAACATAAGCCTCTCATTTGAACTATGCTCATACCATGATTTTGACATGCACTCGGATTATATATTTTGGCCATTATATTTTTTATTAAAAATTATTGTATAAAAATGAATATTAATTCAATATAAAATTATAAAAATAAGTTCTAAAAAATAATCAATATATTTGCGCAGTGGGTAGGTACATTATTATATAGTTCTGAACGAATTTTAGCATTAAATATACAAGATACAACAATTTTTATTCAACGAAGAATGAATATCACGCATCTTGGCAATGTTTGCAACGGTCACGCAATTCTCCGAAAATAATACATGTGTAAACATGCGAGTGAAGCGAGACTCGTGCACTGGCGCGCGCGATTTTTTCGCGCCAACATCTTCATCATAACAAAATCGATCGACGACCTCATAGCATCGTCGTGTCGCTGGACCTAATCGTATGTTTTTCTGCATTCGACTAGTTTGGGCAAGTTCGTTGTTGCGTCGAGACGTTCAATCGATTGCTCAGTAATTCGTTTGACTAAAATATTATCTAGCTTCAGTGTACTATTTTATTTCTCAGTGTTTGGGTGTGTGCATTACAATAAGTTAGTTAAATTGTTCATTAGTTTAAAGAAAATGACGAGGCATAAGTGCTGTTTTGCTGGCTGTGGCAAAACCAACGAAGAACCTGGTATCACCTTACATCGTTTTATAGTCCACATTCAGCAGACGTAAGTCAATCACATCTTTACAAAAGCTATAAATTGTAACGTTTTAATAAATTAGAAATGTTATTGACGAAAAATACGTGAATTAATGTAAATGTCGGTATGCGCGATTGAAAGTAGCGATTCCGCACGTATAAATGTTTTTTGTCGTTTATATCTCTATTAGCCTTTGTGATAAAGCTATTTTTTATGCTCGTTCTTACAAGAATCGTTTTTCAAAATGTACACACGAACATACAACAATCGTTTTTCATAACGTTCACACGAGGATGAAAATTAAAGAATAATCGAAATTGCAAAATAGCATTTTAAAATCAAAATGTATGTTTTTACGGATCTTCGACGCGCGGAATATTTAAACGGTATAAAACTCGTTATCGTCTATGAGCATTCAATTGGTGCTTTAATTTTTATGTGATTTTTCAAGCAAACGATTTGACAATACTGAATGAGGAAAGCATTCTTAAACGCATGGTAAGTGCAATTTGATCGAATGTCAAATGGTTCGATCTTACACAGTAAGTACTCGGTAAAAATTACTCAGTACTAGGCTGAGATCTTTGAGTTTGATTTTTTGCAGCTGTGAAACTTGATTTTTTCACGTCTATTGCTTGAACATTGCTGGGTATTTGAGCTGCATGGATTGCATAATTTTTTTTGAATTCTTCCCTTTATTAATTTTTCTTTTAATCTATCATTCTTTCTTTTTCTTCAACTGGGTCTATTGTCTCTTTTTTCATTACAGTCGGGATGATTGGTTAATGAAGAGCGGCAACGAATCTCTATATGCTTTAACTGACCAGCAGCTACATGAAAAAAGAGTATGCAGTAGTCATTTCCAAGATTCTGATTTTATATTTCGCGGTGTTGGAAAAAAAACGGTAATAAATACAGCTAGTCCAAAACCATATAATTTTGTTGATAATATCGTTCCTATTGAACAACAATTAGAGATAGTAGCAGAAGTTCCCCAAGATGTTCAACTAGAATCAGTAAATTCAAATTTAATTTTGCCTAGTACTTGCTCATCCGTAAATAAACTTCCGAAGCGTAGTTTGCGACCGCGTGGACAAGAAATTTTTCTAGCTGGTAAAAATGAATATTTAAATAAAAGAATCATTCAATTGCAAAGAAAAGTAAAAACACTAAAACAAAAACTAAAAAGATCCGAGGAACGCGTGATTAAATTATCGGAAGAAGATGTAATCGAGGGTGCAAGCCAATTTATTGAGGGTAAAAATTTAGATTTTTTTAAAATGCAAATTAATCATCGCAAGAAACGAAAATGGGAAGAAAGCGAAAAGCAATTTGCTTTAGGTTTATATTATAAGTCTCCGAAAGCGTATAAATATTTAAAGGGTTTTTTTCATCTTCCGTGTCTTTCTTTAATTCATCAATGGGTAAATAATATTAACTTAAGGCCTGGGAAAAATATTCATTTAATTGAGCAATTAAAAATAAAATTAGAGTCAAAAAATTTTTTGGAAAAATCAGGGGTTTTGATGTGGGATGAAATAATGATCAAACCGGGATTAGAATTTAATATAAAATTAGATATTTTAGAGGGTTTCGAAGATTTAGGTTTAGAGTTCGATGATATACCGCTTAACGAAAAAGGGCAGCATGAGACTAGAGAAAAAAAAGCCTCTGATTTCATTGCTACTCACGTTTTAGTTTTCATGATCGGTGGCTTGATTTACGACTGGAAGCAGCCATTTTTTTATGTTCCTTCCGCTGGCACAGTTCCAGCATATAAATTAGAGATTATAATTAAAAAAGTGATAAAACTCGCTTTTGAGGCAGGTTTTATCATTCATCACATGGTTTGTGACCAGTCGTCAAGCAATCGATCTGCTGTTAAGAGACTAGGTATTACTCTCGAAAACCCGTCTTTCACATTTGAAGGTAATGATATTTCCTTTGGATTTGATGTTCCCCATATGTTCAAAGGTATTAGAAATATTTTGTTAAATAATAACTTCACTGTAGATGGTAATATTGTTTCTTGGTTGCCTATAAAACAGCTCTATGAGCTAGAGAAAGGTAAATCTTGCAAAGCAGCACATAAATTAACTGAACGTCATATTCAACCTAAAGCCTTCGAAAAGATGAAAGTTTCCTTAGCTGTTCAAGTGTTTAGTCATTCCGTGGGTGCTGCTTTAATGACAGCGGCCCTTAATAAAGAGATAGGTTTAAACACAGCCGATCTCGGAATAGCCGCTGCAACATCCGATTTTTGTACTAGATTAAATAGAATTTTCGATTGTCTCAATGCTCGTTCTTTTAACGATCCCAATCCTTACCGGAAAGGTTTATCAAAAAGTACGAGGGTTGAAGACGAATTAAAAAAAGCTGTAGATTGGATTAAAACCATAGTAGATGAAACTCGTTCACCTGTTTTTCCCAACTTAATTTTAACTATTAACGGTATTTTATTGTTATGGGATAGACTCAAATCCAAAGATATTCGGTATGTTTTAACTTCTCGTTTGAATCAGGATAAACTAGAAAATTTTTTCGGGTTTTTGAGAGAGCGTTGTGGTTATAATAATAACCCTACGCTTACCCAGTGCATTAAAAATATGCAATACGCGGTGTTAGTCACTTTGCTTGTACCCCCTGTCGGAACTAATTGCGAAGCCGATCAAGCGCGTTTATTAATTTCTAATTTTAATTCGTATGTTAAAAGTAAAAAGATCGATGCCGAAGAAATAGATAAAAAAGTAGAAGATTGGTACATTAGGAATGATACACAATTTAGAAGTAAAATATCCGCTTTGCACACAACAAATACAACGAAAACACTAGAAAAAACAGAGACAGAAACAACACAAACAACACAATTGACACAAGTAACAAATACAACACAAACAACGATCGCCACTAAACAGGAGGAGCAGGAAACAGTTACACTGGAAATACAGACAAAAAAATACATCGCGGGGTACTTAGCTTTCAAATTAAATAAACAGCATCAATGCGCAGATTGTCTTTCGAAATACACTATAAATGATAAATTACAAATAGACTCATCTCGCGACACACTCATTTTTTTCAGAGCTTATCCTTCCGCGCAAAGTGATGTATTTGGTAGTTTAAATGTTCCGTCCGATTTATTGTTCCAAGTAGTTTTATTATGCTATGAAGTTTCTGATATGGCCTTTGAAGAGAACGCGCGAATCAAAAATATTTCAGACTTTTTTTATCGTTTACTTCGAGACGCGATTATTCTTCAATTTCCTGAGTTTTGGGTTCATGATGAAATCGAACACAAGCATCATAAATGTATCATAGAAACGTTCGTTTATTTGCAATTAAAATATCGTTCCAAATGGATGAGCAAGGACTTTCGAAGCTCTAAAAGGAAATATGTAGAAACTTCTGCTGCTAAACCTGATACGAAAATGCAAAAAGTTTGTCAAATCTAACGTGCTTTTATTTTTCAGTTCATAATTTATTTTTTCGTTTTAAATTTAACTTCAAATATTTTTAATTTATAATTTTATTCCTCATAATATTCATGATTTATGATTTAATAATATATCATATCTTTAATTTTCTTTTCTTCTTTTTTATTTGATTTTCGAATCCCTCATTTTTAACAACTATAAACTATGATCTATTATTATTTCATATAATTTGTTCAAACATTTTTTATTGATACATTCTAATTGTAATTTTTCAATTTTTCATACAATTTTTAATTGATAATATTGTAAATATTCAAAAAAAATATATCTTCGTCTTTGAAGCTATGTTGAGAATACTTTTTGATTGAATTTTTTTTTATTGTTTTGTTGTTGTTAATAATTAATTTCACTTGTAATTATGTTCAAAATGTTTAAATATTTCAAGTTAAGTTATATTCACTCAAAAGGAATTTCAATACAAAACTTCAAGGATCTTACATCACCATACCTTATCCCATTCCTATCCTATTCTATCCCATCAGTACCCCAACCTGATGGAAATGTTTTGCCACCTTCCCGCTTGGTTTCCATCGAGTGATTTCAGCTGCATTTTTCATAATTTTAATGCTTCATGCTTACTAATTGATAGTAAAATTTTACTTTTCGAACGTAATTTAACAATATACAATACACAATACTTAATATTTAATGTAGCTGGATTTAGCCGAGTGCAAAACACTATAACGATTAATTATTCGCTGCGTTTATAGATTAATTATTTTTCAGTTTCAGCTATTAGAAGTAAGATGGTTCATCGATAAAAGTATTTGCACAATTCTTATGATAAGTATACGTGAGAGATTATTTTTATAATTTTATATTAAATTAATATTCATTTTTATACACTCGGCAACAAAATTATCGCAACAAAAAAATTCATCGAAATTTCGTCGATTTTCAAATGCTTCTATCTTGGGCTAAATTTATCGTATCGACACGCTTTTTTTTTAATTTCTTGGAAATTTTGTCCTCTTTAAATCCATATAAATTAAGATAAGATGCAAGTTAATGTTGAGTTACCAGTAGTATTTGAGCGCGACACTAAAAATTACTGAAAAAAAATGACTGTTCGAACATGTACCAGTACCACAGTAATTTTTCTATGGAAATTTAACACACACCATCGCGAAGTGCTCTTTTCAACGAGTAATTTAAAAAAAAAAGGACCTCTCTACGATTTTTTTAACGCCCTGTAGGTCGTTTTGAAGATACCATTTAAGGTACGTAAAATCCCCCGTTTAGCTGAAATCAAGACGATTTTCTGGGCATTTTGCGTACACAAACCGTACCTTCAAAACGACCTACAGGGCGTTAAAAAAATCGTAGAGAGGTCCTTTTTTTTTTAAATTACTCGTTGAAAAGAGCACTTCGCGATGGTGTGTGTTAAATTTCCATAGAAAAATTACTGTGGTACTGGTACACGTTCAAACAGTCATTTTTTTTCAGTACTTTTTAGTGTCGCGCTCAAATACTACTGGTAACTCAACATTAACTTGAATCTTATCTTAATTTATATGGATTCAAAGAGGACAAAATTTCCAAGAAATTAAAAAAAAAAGCGTGTCGATACGATAAATCTAGCCCAAGATAGAAGCATTTGAAAATCGACGAAATTTCGATGAATTTTTTTGTTGCGATAATTTTGTTGCCGAGTGTACAATAATTTTTAATAAAAAATATAATGGCCAAAATATATAATCCGAGTGCATGTCAAAATCATGGTATGAGCATAGTTCAAATGAGAGGCTTAGGTTGTCATTGGTAACATGTCTGTTCGGTCGAGTGGCTGGCCCGCTCGCCTGACACGCAGGAGTCTCGGGTTCAAATCCCGGTACGGGAAGAAAAAAATATTTTTTTCTCAATTTATCGACGCCCGCTTGTGGCGCCATCCATCTCTTGGGAGCAGTACTTTGCTCAGAACTTGCCTCAGTTTTTGATGGGGAAATACACTTCTATACCTAAGTATCTATCTTCTTTGGTATCGCTTATAGTCAGTACACCTTACGACGCCACAGAGAGGACATCAAGAAAAAATCGCATCGATTGTAGTTGGTGTATTTGTAGTCAGTGGTTTTGTGAAAAAAAAATTATTTTAAATTTCAAGTAGTTTTTGTACTTTTGCGTGAGTGTGTAGAACAATGGCCGAGGACAACCAAAATTGTTTAAGCAACTTGAAAAGTATGCACGAGGAGGAGGCCTATAAGAAGATCAAAAAAAAGAATCATCAATTTCTTGATGCAGTTTCGAACTTGATCAGGAATTATCGGGGCGATCTTCCAAATCTTGGAGATATTTTTCGATCCGATGCAATCGATGGTCTTCTCACGGCGTCTGTAGAACAGGATGAACACTCCATAGTTGACTTTGTGATAAACACCGGTTACAAGGACGAGCCCAAAGTTGATAGAGGGGGCAAGTCAATATTACGTCGAACTACGCCAATACATCGTGTGCCCTACGACGAAGAAGGTCCCATCGTCTCCAAACTTTTTCAAATATACGACAGATTCGATGTGAATTATGCCGACAAAGATGGAACGACACATTTCCATGTGGCCTGCCAGTTTGGCTGTGTGGACGAAGTCGAGAAATTCCTCGAGGCCGGTCAGGATCCCAACCAACTTATATCAGAAACAGGTGATTCGCCGCTACACTTTGCTGTGGTGAACGAACACAAGAACGTCGCCGAATTGCTGTTGAGAAACGGCGCCGACCCAAATTTAGCCAACGAGGACGGACTGACTCCGCTGCACGTTATTTGCAACGGCTGCTGGGACCGTTATGACGAAATTGTGAAGATGTTATTCGAAACCAGCGATGAAAGATATCATCCAGTGCAGATCGATGCTCGGGACAGTGGGGGTAACACACCATTGCACTTGGCTATCGACTATCACGGCTACAAAAATTTGGTCGAATTATTGCTCAAAAATGGCGCGGATCCCAATGCAACCAACAAGAAAGGATCGACTCCTTTGCACATTGTTTGCATCCAATGCTCCGAAACCCTTGACATCTTGGAGATATTTTTCAAGACCAACGAAGAACTTGATCAGCTGGTGCAAGTCGACGCCCGTGACAACTCAGGCCGGACACCTCTTCAATGCGCCGTGGCAAGATTATTGCCGGATGTGATTGATTTACTCTTGGATCAAGGCGCTGATCTAACAAGTTTTGTTTTTCCGACTGCAAGTCACTTTCGCGAACATTTTCATCCGCAATGTAAAAGTTTCAAATTGAAAATAGCATCTGGTCTTCTGACCGTCGTCGAGCGCCTCGAGAATAGAGGATACGAACTGGGCAGAAGCAACGCCCTGACGATCATGCAACTCTTCGACGAGTACGAATTGTTCTTGAATACTAATTTTGTTTTTGCAAAATGTCGGTACAATAACAAGCAAGAGAGGGAAGCGAAAAAAACCATGATAAATCCGAGTTTGTCGCTCTATGATCTGAGTCAGTTACGGCCCGGAGAAGCGGCAAAATTACCTACCTGTTCGGACTTCTTCAAGTTCGCGCGTGTGGATGCTCATTGGAATCCTCATAATACTCCCGGCGAGGCTTGTGTGAAACGTCTGTGCGAGAAACTGTCGAGAAGATTTTTTCGACGCTACGCTTTGGACTCATTCTTGAAGCTGACGCGCTACCAACTGCCGATTCTTTGCTGTGAAATGATCCTCGATGACTCATTAATAAACAAAGACTTGTATCATATTTGTTTAGCAGCTGCTGGCCAAAATACCTAATGGCGATGAACATTTTTGTAGTATTTTTCAATATTTTCTGGTAATCAAATAAATAAATGGAATTTATTAATTTACTTAAATTCGAGAATGTGTTTGTGTTTTTATTTCATTCAAAGAAATTTCACATCTCAGCTGTTCTTACACAGCTGCTTATTATTATTATTTATTTCACTTTATTACACGAGTTATACGAAATAAACTTCTTTAAGACTTTCAAATAAATTCATTTCAGTATGCACATATAAACTTACAAGCGTGTACACATACTCCATACACCGTATGTGCTCTGTCAAGCTCAAGAAATGCGTGTAACACTCGACGGAAGCTCTCGCGCTGCAGCAGCAGTGCAAACTCGGAAAATCCACCGATGCGTATACTTACACCAAGAGCAAAGCCGTTCGCGCCAACTTCCCGCCTAGTGCCGTATAGAATATAGTAAGTGTTTAAAGTCTCCGCGAGATATGAGACGCGGTGTAGTTGTTATACTATACACATTCGCGCGAGTATTATTAATCCATTGTAAAGGCGCAAAGTAACCAAATGCACATTCTTACGTAAAATCAAACGAAACAAAGCACCCGAAAGTATCAAAACTCGTGCGATTGCAGTTTATTTATTATTGTACGTGTACTTAGGCGCCGGCATATATCGCGCATTGCTCATTGAGTTACGCGCAGAGCAGTTTGTGCCACCCGCATAAATATATAACGCGCGTAACAAGCGAAAGAAGCGTTGAGCAGAAAACGCGAACTATATATTATATAAATACACTCGACGACAACTGAAGCAAATAAATTGACTATGCTCGGTGCTCGCGCAAACGAGTTCATCTAAACTGCGTCTTGGATTTTTAAATGGTTTTTAATCATTAGATTGTTTTTGTTTTAAAATTCAATTTCGAGCGCGTATATTTACGTCACAAAGTGAATATTTTTCTTTTGTTACTATACTCTTGCATCTACATCTTGATTTCGCATTTGAAGATGCGACGTGCCTCTCTCTCTCTCTCTCTCTCTCTCTCTCTCTCGTGCGGTGAGGTAAATTGTTCTATACCATATGCATATACTCGTACACACGCGAATGTACTTAGACGCGAACATATACACACACGTTGTTTGCCGATATCACAAACTATTGCCGCAAACTTGTTTGACTCCCTCTCTCTCTCTCTCTCGCTCTCTCTCTCTCTCTCTCTCTAGTCGTTGTACGATCGAATTAGATTATGGGCAAAGTTAGCCTTATGTCAACGAAGAGGACACGATACCGGTACTCCTTTACTTGCTTATGCAATAAGCGTTCCGAGGCTGCGTATACCGTATTATGTATATGGTCGATTATCTGTCAAATCCGATGGTCAAGAAGAAAAAATTTATTTTTACACAAAATGTTATTCGATAATGATCCTGGATTTGTTAAAATTCTTGAGGAAGGTATAACTTAAAATATTGGTATAAATTATAGATACATTGGAATTGAGTTAGCGTGAATTTATTATGCTGCGAGTCTTTTTGACATTTAGACCATATAAAAGTCTGGATTACAGTTCGAGTTGCATATTTTTTTATAGAATAAACTACTCAAAAACTGCTGGTATTATTCCGAGACATTTTCCCTGAGGCTTTGATAAATTTATTGCGAGGAACCATATAAAGAATTTTTTCTCGAAATACCGAGGACTCGGTGATAAAATTCTTTTCAATTCAACAATTATGAACCAAAAATTTAGTAAAAATTTTACTTGTAAATTTTAATAGAGGATCAAATATTTTTTAATGAATTCAAACAATTTGTTGATTATATAAACTGAAAAATATGTTATAATATTCAATTTGACAGAGAAAAAGCCATATGTATCCATACAAGATAAGTTGTTTTGCAGTGTAGACTAGTTATACATACTATGTGTAACGAAAGATTTAATTATACTTCGAATCCAGATATTCCGAAACATACTGGGGCTGACTAGTATAAAGTTTGATTAAATCTTGTTGTTATTTTCTAATAATAAATAGGGAGTAATCAATGAACAACTTGAAAAACAAAAACATTGCTCGGTATTGAAGTTCTTAAAGAATTTGCAAAATATTAAGGATTAATTCTAACTTTGTGAGAATTATTCATAATATAAGTACAGCTGAATAAAATACTAAAAGCTCATACTCGTGCCTACGCGACTTAGCAAGCGAAAAAAATTTATTTCAAGTCGTTGCTCGGCGAAAAGAAAATGGTGTCGGAGTTAAAAGCGTTATCGTATCTCTCTCCACCCCCCGGCGTCCGGCTTGTGTGTAGACGCACGCACGCAAAGTAATCCCCGAGATAAAGGTAAATCAATATAATAAAAGACCGCGGGCCGCTTCAATTACACCGCATATTCAACACATTAAATGCTACGGCGAAGCTTTCGTATTTTTAATTAAAAAGTGAGGCATTAATTAAAATTTTGTTGCCATATACGCGTTTTATATATAAACAGGCGAACGTAAAGCTGTGTGTATGTGTACGACGCGTCTCTCGTGAATATAATTTTGATGACATCGAGCAATGTTCAATTTTATGCTCGCGAGACTCGAGCGAGCGGTCAGTTTAAAGAATATTTATAATCTCCTGCGTACCTTTCTATTAAAATAGAAACAATTATCCTTTGCTTGAAATTTAAATGTGAATAATATGGCAATATGCGCATCCGAAGTTGAAGTTAATTATAGTTATGGCAACAATTGTAGAAGTTTTAAGTGACTTACTTATATGCATTAAGTACGTTGCCGAACAGTCAATGACCTATTAATATAATAATATAAGTTTTATTTTGTTAGCTTTACATTTATTTCCCATTTACTCATATTACGTTATCAGGAATTTAAAAATATGCGCTCAATGCATCGCTGACCAGTGTCAACCTACTCAAATACAGACCAATCGCGACAAGTAGGGTACTTATACCAGTGATTGACCGCTTTCGATCAGTAAATGACCACTTTTGGATGTGCAATAATTATCGTTTTTCCTTGTTAAATTATGATCGAAAATAGAAAACAAGATGCATCGTTCACTAAAGAATTGAATTACGTCCAAACAAATATATTTTTAATTGTTTTTCATATGATATTTTTCAAAATGGTCATTCACTGTTACCCGGTCATTGATTGATCTGACTACCCTATACCGGAGACATGTAATCAAGCCATCGGTTGTGGAAGGGGAAAGCATCGACAATGAAACATCGCAATCGCGGAGTCTCCTCGCTGATACGCGAGTACTTAGTGCGTTCAGTTGCTAACAAAGAGCTAAATTCCTTGGTAAGCCCGCAGTGTTTACAAGTTGGCGAAATCGCGCTTCAGTGTTGTCGGCTTCTCGAGGCACATAACCTCGAATTGTATAATCGAGCACAATGGATAACTGTGAGGTATGACATTTTTTGTGCATGCAACGATATTTTTTTTAATTCTTTAGAGTAAAAGAAGAGCCAAACGATACTTGGCCTGATGCACGCGACGATAACATTTTCGATTCGGTGGACTCTTGCGAAGTCAAAAACGTTGAGACATTCAAGTTTGATGAATTACCAGTGAGTTTCATAAGTTTAATACTGTTCTGTTTTTCTATTATCAAAATACTATTACAAAATTTTAATTTTAGGCAAATGGCATGAATGAGGTTATGGCGTCATCGGAACAATTGGATGAAAAAGTATTCATAAACTTTGAGAGCAAAAATGTTAAATCTGAACTGAAGAGTTATCCACCAATCGTGAAAGTGGAAAACCAAATTCAGTTCAAAAAATATCTAATCATCTTGATAAAAAAAGGTTTCGACTATCGTAATAATTGCCAATTTCAAGTAAATCCTAGATTAAAAATTCATGTATATGATGAGCTTGAAATATTTGAAAAAGATTCTCAAATCACATTATCTTATGAGTGCAAAATGTATCAAAAAACACACAAAGAAAATACGAGGTTAAATACACAGATAAACTCTACACAGAGAGGCATTTTTTCAGGCAAGAATAGTCTCAATAGACATATAAATTCAATACATAATCAAAGCAAACCTTTCAAATGTAAAATTTGTCAGAAATCATTTGGATTGGAATATAACCTCAAATCTCACATAAATTTAGTACATAGTCTTAGCAAACCTTTCGCGTGTGATATTTGTCATAAATCATTTGGACACAAAAGTCACCAAAAACGGCACGTGAATACAGTACATAATCGTAGCAAACCCTTCGAATGTGAGATTTGTCACAAATCATTTGGGCAAAACGGCTATCTCCAAATTCACATAAATTCAGTACATAATCGGGCCAAACCCTTTGAATGTAATGTTTGCCACAAATCATATGGCCGAAAAAGATATCTCAATTATCACATAAGTGCAGTACATGATAAGAGTAAACCCTACGAATGTGATACTTGTCACAAATTATTTGGACAAAAGGGTATAGCCTCAATACACACGTAAATACAGTACATAATCGTAGCAAACCCTTCAAATGTGACATTTTTTACAAATCTTTTGGGCAAAAAATTACCCTCAAAACTCATATAATGGCAGTGCATGATCGCAGCAAACCCTTTGAATGTAAAATTTTGCCACAAATCATTTGGATTAAAAGGAAACCTGAAAATGCATATGAAAGCAATACATATCGGTAGGAAACCTTTCGAAAGTGAGATTCATTAAAAAATCATTTGGACGAAAAGGTCACTTTGAAAAGAACATAGATGAATTACACGATCGATGCAAACCCGAGGAGTATTAAGTTTGTCGGGAGACATTGACTTCTACACTCACATGAGTACGCTTATATAACTTTATAAAATCTTTCTCGTGCATATTTTTCAATTTTAAATTGAACAATAACTTCTCAAACTGCTATTTATATTGTCATGACTCAACTTTTTATTTTAATCCCTTCAACTACATCCCCGTGTAAAAAATATCTAACGATGAAATGTCATTATTTCTTAAAGAAAGGAACGTACGAGACATTTTATTAATACACTTTAAATAACACCCACTCTAGACTCGAACGTCACAGTGTCTGATTTATATAGAAAGAGATTTCGCAACAATCGCCCAACGCTTCCACACAAGTGCGTAAACCACGACTCACTCGGAGTAAATATATACGTGCGCACGGGCACGTGTGTGGAAACTACTCGTGCTCGTCCTTGTCTACTGATTATAATGCTCGCAACCCCACGACGAATATACATATTGAACGGAGACGATGTTGCACTACTCACACACACACACACACACACACACACACACACACACACACACACACACATATAGGCCTTGCCTGCACAAGTATAGTCGTACAGTAGTTATAGCGGTATAGCGTGTAGCGATGGTAACGCGCCGCTGCTATATGTGCGCGAGAGTACGAGGCGAGAGGCGATGAACTCGTCACGCACTGCAAGCACAAACTAGTACGTGACTGCATTACCCAACTATATTCTGTGCCGCGCGGCTCGAGCGCCGTAATGTCCAAACTTTGCGCGAAAAGACAAATCTCGTCTCTACTTTTTCTCAGAGAGTCCCACGTGCTGCTGCTACTATAACAACTACTACTGCTACTACTACTGTTACTACTACTTCAACTAGAATCTATGCCAGGCAGTGCCGTGAAATGTATTCCGCCGAGATGTATACGTGTACGCGTGGTTTTCAGAAAAGCATTTCGCTTATCATAGTTATCATATCTCGAAACGAAAAATACATTTAAACTCTGGGACCAATTTTGAAACGCATTTTCAATCGATGCCGTTATTGCGATACGCGCGGCTATAGCCATTTTTCCATTTACCTCCACTCTCAACGAGCTTCATAAACATACATTAAATACATGGCAATAATAAGCTGCCGAGTAGGCCCTCGCGCCTACGTGTATAATACGTATAATACGTGCCACACAGCTCGCCCTGTGTTTATTAATCACGATAAACATAAATTAAGTCCGTTTCGAGCTAAGTGGAGGAGTGGTGGTGGTGGTGTTTGCCGGGCAATATAATACGCGTGAGCTTGCGCGATAAATATAAGTATTATTAGAGGATATTATGTAAGCGGCTATATACGGGCCGGGGGCTACTGCAATGCCGCACGCAAGCTGTATCGCAGATACGCCGTACTGCGCTTTCATGATTGACGATTGACGAAAGCTCGTTGTTGCGGCCGCGTACTGCAAAGGGTTAAAAAGCCTCAGGTTGGTGACTGCCAGCCGTCAGCTGTGTAAAAGCGCCCGAAGGAGCTTTAAGAAAAAAATGAGGATTAGTGAATTTTTGCAGACTAACGCTGCTTTATTGTTATCGTTTATGATTTAGATCGGGTGCCTGTTTTATAGTGGAACAAAAATATCGTAATGAAGATCGGTAACGATTAGCTTATGAGAGCAACGGTATAAAGTGAAACTTTTAACAGACAGAGAGAGAGAGAGAGAAAGAAAAAAAAATTGAAAAACAAAGGTAATCAAAAAAAGTTTCACTTCTTGCCAAGTTTGTTTACTATTACCCATTTTATTTTGGCCTCAGAAGAAAAACTTCGGTTTACTTTGGGTTTTCAGTTCCTTCACTTTTTTTTAAAGTTTTCCTTTATACGGCTGTTTGTGAACAAATGATTATTGATTCGGGCTGTTAATTCAATTAAATTGTTCTTTATGTTAGATCATTATTTTGAATTTTGAATTGTAAAAAAACGATTTTTTTTTCGTGTACTTCGTTAAAGTGGACAGGATCGGTAAGTTTGATCTATTAGCTCGGAACTTGCAATGAGAATGTGAGGTATTTGGCGATGACGGCGAAAAAAATTATTTTACACTACGTTCCGAATCAATAGCTTGAACCGTAATTTAAGATTAATTGTATTATAAGTGTGATATATTTATTTATAGTATTTACAAATATAGTTTTAGCCAGTATAATTTGTAATGAATATCAATTTACAAAACATTGACTGAATTTTTTTATACTTGATTATAAGTAAATGGATCACAATTAATTTTTTTTTAAGAAATTATTCCCTGGTATTTTAAGTATCCCATAGTAATACGTCTAATGTCCAAGCTAATCAATATTTATTATTTCCTAAAACTATATTTTCTTCCAAATGCCGTAATGTACCTGAGATTCGATATCTTTTCGTCATTAGTGAAAAGTTTTCTAGTGCCGTCAATAGTGTAAAAGTGTTGTCAATTGGTTCTGTGGTCAAAACCTTTAATGGCAAACGATGCAATCGCTGCACTATAAAAATCTTTTTTGATATCCGTTGTTATCAAGGTCTTATTACTATTTATGAACTGTCTTTTGGTGTCTTCTCAAGTTGCTCCGATCCGAAAATTTTTTATGGCACATGTTGCACTCGAAGTCCTTCCGTCCTTCGTGAACTGTTTTTATGAACTGTTTTTATGTGTGTATTCAATCGGACTTTCTGTGTGAATGTTTGATGGCACACGTTGCACTCGTAGTCCTTTTGTTTATCGTGAACTGTCTTTATGTGTAATTTCAAGTTGTTCTTTTGTAAAAATTTTTTCTGACACACGTCGCATTCGTAGTCCTTTTGTTTATCGTGAACTGTTTTTATATTGTGTAATTTCAAGTTGTTTTTTTGTGAAAATTTTTTCTGACACACTTCGCACTCGTAGTCCCTTCGTCCTTCATGAACTGATGTTAAGTGTGCTTTCAAATTGCTCGAACGTGAAAATAATTTATGGCACACGTGACACTCGAAGTCCTTTTGTTTGTCATGAACTGTTTCATGTGCATTTTCAAAGAACCTTTCTGTGTAAAACTTTTCTGACACACATGGCACTGAAAGTCCTTTTGTTTTTCATGAACTGTTATTACGTGTATCTTCAAATGGCCTTGGTTTGTAAATATTTTCTGACACACGTCACACTCGTAATCCTTTTGTCCTTCATGAACTGCTTTTTGGTGTCTTCTGAAGTTGTTTTGCTTTGTAAATGTTTTGTGACACACGTCGCACTCGAAGTTTTTTTGTCCTTCGTGAACTGCGTTCTTGTGTTGCTTCAAGTTGCCTTGCTCTGAAAATACTTTGTGGCACTCGTCACACTTGTAGTCCTTACGTTTATCGTGAACTATTTTTTTGTGTTTCGTCACAATGCTCTTCTGAGAAAATCTTTTCTGACACACGTCGCACTCGTAGTCCCTTTGTTTGTCATGAACTGTTTTCACGTGTGTCTTCAAATGTCTTTGCTGTGTGAATGTTTTCTGACATACATTGCACTTGCTATCCTTTCTTTCTTTGCAAAACTTTTTCTGAACTGTTTTACGGTGCTCATTTTGTTCTTGATCACAACTGACTTCAGTTCTAGAAACTTGGATAAATGAAGTCTGATGAAAATCATCACTTTTGATTAGTGACTCTTGACAAGGATTTGGTTCAGTTGTCAAAATTTGTTCACTCCCATCCTCCGGTATATCTTGATATTCGGTTAACTGTGGATCGAGGCCTATGTATGACTCAAAGTCCCAATCCGATTCTATACTTGGAACTTCATTCAATGTAGTCCAATCGAAATCATCGATTTCATTTTGTGACTCTTCACAAAAATATGGTTCAGCCGCCAAAACTTGTTCACCTAAATTCTTCTGTACATCCTGAGGTTCAGATAATAGTAGATCGAGGCCTATAAATGACTCAAGGTCCCAATCCGCTCCTATACTTGGAACGTCATCAAATGTAGTCCAATCGAAATCTTCGATATCATTTTGTGACTCTTCACAAGGATTTGGTTCAGTCGCTAAAATTTGTTCACCCCCATCCTCCTGTACATCTTGATATTTGATTAACTGCGGATCGAGGTCCATATGCGACTCAAGTTCACAATCCAATTCTGTACTTAGAACTTCATTAAATGTAGTCCAATCGAAATCGTCGATATCATTTTGTGGTTCTTCGCAAGGATTTTGTTCAGAGGATGGAACTTGTTCGCCTACATCCTGATGTGATGTATCTGTTAACGGGGGATCGATGTACACTTGTGACTCAAGATTATCATCCGATTTGTAATGGAACATCAACTGGTGAAATTCTAAGGTAATTGCACAGCTAAAATTAATTTGACACTTGAAACACGATGTCTCAGACGAAGACATTTTTTCTGTCTTGATTAACCGAAAATTCGTAGTAATTACACTTTATATCGAACCGTCTTACTGTTCGAATGGGCCGACGGCTACTAATTAGTCCGACTTACTCGAGTAAATAGCAGAATGTGAATGCTGACACGATGAATTAAAGTATAAATAAATATAGTCGAATAATCGATCCGATTGAAATTGAAACATCATTTTTCCTCGTTATGATTAATATTTTATATTCCAGTTTACGAAACTAACAATGACATATTGCGTATGGCACTAATCTGAACAAATATCAAGAAATATATTCATTTCTAATTTCATATCACCCCAAACTAATTTTAATTTAATTTAATTTAATTTAAGCATTTTGTGTTTCGATTGAATCGGCATTTTTTTGGTAGAAATGTCAAATTTTAGCCAACCCTTTATGTAAAAATAATAGTTATTTATGTAACAAGTGCCCAAAAGGCGTTTTTGGGAACGAGTGTGCGGAAAAAGACACGAGTGCCGGCTATGCTGGCACGAGTGGGTGATTTTCCCGCACACTGTGCGCAAAAATCTGGGCACGTGTTGCATTCTAGTATATTTTGTAACAAGTGCGCGAAGCAGTTGACTCACCCAGGAGTTGTTTTCACCCGAGCGTAGCGAGTAAAAAAAATTTTTTAACACTGCGTTCGCGAAACACGGGTTTTCTAACCTTAAAGCGTCAGAAAATCCTATTTTCTCGCAAGCAGAGTTGAAAAATATCGTTTGCAACTAGTCTCGCTACGCTCGGGTGAAAACAACTCCTGGATGAGTCAACTGCTTCGCGCACTTGTTACAAAATATACAATTATGCAATAGCCGGCATAGCCGGCACTCGTGCCCAAAAACGCCTTTTGGGCACTTGTTACATAAATAACTATTTTTATATTTTTTTCTTGGTTTAGTAGTATTCTGAAATAAATAATGAGTCAAGATTTAATGAATAATATTTTATAAGTCATATCTTGAAAATGAAATGTCTTCTTTTTATGTTTCAGAATGGTTACTCATAGCATAATGTTTACATAAAAATAGTAATACTCAAATTTTTAGGAGGGAATTCTTAGCTAATGCATTTGCCGCTATTTTTCATCACAAAGCTGAAAATATTGTAGAGCATAGTTAATGTTTACTAATAAAATCTCGTCACAAAGATAGAAACTGTTAAATTTTATTAAAAGAATTTAATACTCCTAATTTCATTCAGCTTAAATAGAAAGTCAAATTTATTATGTAAATTTTATACTTTAATTTTTCTCAAAGGCAGCAGCAGCAGCATGGTAGAGAGAAGAAAAAAAAAATCATCCTCGATCATAAAATACATATAAAATTTGTTCCACGATCACGACACTCGATGCGGAATAAAGAAAGAAAAAAAAGAAGAGAACAAAAATCGTCCTTACGTCTCGAGTCGCAGAAAAGCTTAACGATTCTCAAGATTACGAAAGCTCGGAATCGAGGCTATATATACACTTGCGCGGACTATTAAATAAATTTTAACGCTCAAGCATAAAATAGCCATGTTACCTTTAAAATCCCATCGCATCAAAGAGCAGCAACGAAAAAAGAAAGAGTAGAATGAGAAGAAGACGAGTAAAATAATAATAAAAGGCCAATTGTCGCAGCATTTTAAATATTCCTTCGCGGTATAAGAAGACGTGAAAGCTCGCTTCTGCTGCTGCTGCTGAGCGTGTGTCTGTGTGCATGTATATGTAGGGCATCCGTACCAGGGGTAGATTTCCATAATACTACGATCCGACTACTCTCTCTCTCTCTCTCGCTTCTGCTCCCGGTATATACGTGACATTAAAGATATGAATATCGAGGATATGCTGCTGCCTAGCTCTCTCTCCGGTATAGAATGTGTCGCGCGCGCGAGCGAGGTATAAGTGTAGTGCAGCAGCAGCAGCAACGAACTGCACGAACGTGTTCACGTTTCTCGTCCACGTCCTCCTCCTCCTCCTCCTCCATACTCTCACCCGCGCGTACATGCCCTTCTCTTCTCTTCTCTTCTCTTCTCTTTTACTCCCTTCGTCGTCGTCGTCGTCGTCGTCGTCGTCGTCGTCGTCGTCACACCGGCATCACTAAAGAATACCTGTGCTCGCGCGCTTGAGCTGAAAATGCAATTTTCTCCGTGCGAATGTGCTTTGTGCTTTTCCTTATACTTCCTCCTTTTTGCGCGCGCGTCTAAAGTCAGCGAGAGAGAGAACTTCTGCGTGTTTTCAGTTGTGAAAGTGTAGTAGTAGTGCACGTAGTTTCTCTAACGTTATACCTCTTGTGGCATGGGGGGAACACATACACGTACATACAGACGGTATACGAGGACTGTGGAGAAACGAGAGTGGCATGTGTGTAGTGTATGTATAATATGTCCATGCTCTATGCGCGCGAGAGAGTACACGGCGTTCCTTCAATATCGCCAGAAAAATGTTGGATCCAACGCGTCGCGCGCGCGCGTGATACACAAATTATTCCGACGATCGAGATTTCTTCGAATTATTTCACGAGAAAATAGTGCGAACGAATTTCAAAAAGTATAGCGAAGGTAATTTTTTTTTTCTCCACTTGTATTAAGAACAATGTAATTTAATGTTAATTTCAAGGTTTTCTTTATGAATCCGATGGTATTTTTTACTTTTACGCTGTTGTAAGTGAATATATTTTGGATCGATCGTACAGCATGTTCGCGACAGAGCATCGACTTTGAAAATGCTATAATACAACAAGTGAATACGGTAGAAGTCTATGCTTACGATTTTCTAAAATTATAAACATTTTTGAAGAAAGAGATGAGTTTCAAATTCCAATAACCATATGTTGGACAGATAAACCTACAATTTAATGGTTGGTGCTGGCTTTAATCATGATTAAATTTTTGCGCAAATATTCGATCAGTATTAACACCTTAATTATCGATCAAAATGGTACTTTATAACAAAATATACACTTAACAAAGTTCAAAATAGGCTTTCTAGACTCATTATCGTCACTGACCAACTTGAGCTATTATTTAAGTAAAAAGCTCTTTCTTTAGTTTAATTAGTAATTTTTTAAACATTATATACTTAGAAAGAAGTGTTTAATGCACTTATAAGTAATCAAATCTCTTTTTATATGATTTTACACTCTATCCTAGTTGTCCTGGTCAAATATCAAACTATTGGGAAAAATAGGATATCGAGTATTCGACCACCTGCAATAAACTTTGATAATTATAAAATAAATGTTTCAATTCAGCTTTTTTAGAACAAAAATAAGTTCCTTCGGCATTTCAAACTATTATGTTAAATTTTAATTCTTTCACAGCCCGAAAATAAAAATAGTTTCATGCGAGTTTCATGCGATAAGAATATAAATAACGATCAAGCGATTGGTAATTCAGTTGGGTCGCTGGCACCTAAACAATTCGAATTTTTTAACTTTATGCAGAATTTTTATACGTGAAAAAACAAAAATTTTTCTTGAATGGTTGAGTCTGAGAGTTATGTTTAAAATAAAACTATTTCTAGTCTTATAAATTAAAGTTTGTAAGTTTAAGTACGATAAGATGCCAGAAGCGATTGGAAAGTTGCGTACAATACTTTATAGCACAAGAGCCCAAAAGTAGTGACCGAATTGCAACTTATAAATTAGAGTGCTATTGAATCAAAATTAAAGATATTTCTTGACACTTATTCAGACTAGTTCCATACGCCATATTTTATTATTAATTTTTTAAACTGGAGCATAAAATATTATAAGTCATAACGACGAAAAATAATGTTTTGATTTCAATCGGATCAAGGGCCCAGCAGGGGGGGGGGGGCTGACCCCCAAACCTTGGAACGGAAAAATTTTCTGGTTACGGCCCTGATCGGATCGATTAATCGACTATTTATTTACACTTTAATTTCTTGAGTCAGTGAGTTGGACTAATTAGTAGCCATCGGCTCATTCGAGCAGTAAGACGGTACGATATAAAGTAATAATAACAACGAAATTTTAGTTGTTCAAGGAAAAAAAAATGTCTTCGCCTGTGACATCGTGTTTCAAGTGTCAAATTAATTTTAGCTGTGCAATTACCTTAGAATTTCACCAGTTGATGTTCCATTACAAATCGGATGATAATCTTGAGTCACAAGTGTACATCGATCCCCGGTTAACAGATACATCACATCAAGATGTAGGCGAACAAGTTCCATCCTCTGAACAAAATCCTTGCGAAGAGCCACAAAATGATATCGACGATTTCGATTGGACTACATTTAATGAAGTTCTAAGTACAGAATTGGATTGTGAACTTGAGTCGCATATGGACCTCGATTCGCAGTTAATCAAATATCAAGATGTACAGGAGAATGTGGGTGAACAAACTTTGACAACAGAACCAAATCCTTGTGAAGAGTCACAAAATGATATCGAAGATTTCGATTGGACTACATTTAATGAAGTTCCAAGTATAGAAGCGGATTGGGAACTTGAGTCATATATAGGCCTCGATCCACTATTATCTGAACCACAGGATGTACAGAAGAATTTAGGTGAACAAGTTTTGGCGACTGAACCATATTTTTGTGAAGAGTCACAAAATGAAATCGATGATTTCGATTGGACTACATTTAATGAAGTTTCAAGTATAGAAGCGGATTGGGAACTTGAGTCATATATAGGCCTCGATCCTCTATTATCTGAACCACAGGATGTACAGAAGAATTTAGGTGAACAAGTTTTGGCGACTGAACCATATTTTTGTGAAGAGTCACAAAATAAAATTGACGATTTCGATTGGACTACATTTAATGAAGTTCCAAGTACAGAATTGGATTGTGAACTTGAGTCACATATGGATCTCGATCCGCAGTTAATCAAATATCAAGATGTACAGGAGGATGTGGATGAACAAATTTTGACAACTGAACCAAATCCTTGTCAAGAGTCACTAATCAAAAGTGATGATTTTCATCAGACTTCATTTATCCAAGTTTCTAGAACTGAAGTCAATTGTGATCAAGAACAAAATGAGCACCGTAAAACAGTTCAGAAAAAGTTTTGCAAAGAAAGAAAGGATAGCAAGTGCAATGTATGTCAGAAAACATTCACACAGCAAAGACATTTGAAGACACACGTGAAAACAGTTCATGACAAACAAAGGGACTACGAGTGTGACGTGTGTCAGAAAAGATTTTCGAGTAAGACCTATGTAAAGATACATAAAAAAGTGATTCACGATAAACAAAAGGACTACGAGTGCGACGTGTGTCACAAAGTATTTTCAGAGCAAGGCAACTTGAAGCAACACAAGAACGCAGTTCACGAAGGACAAAAAAACTTCGAGTGCAACGTGTGTCAGAAAACATTTGCAAAGCAAAACAACTTGAGAAGACACCAAAAAGCAATTCATAAAGGACAAAAGGATTACGAGTGTGACGTGTGTCAGAAAATATTTACAAACCAAGGCCATTTGAAGATACACGTAATAACAGTTCATGAAAAACAAAAGGACTTTCATTGCCATGTGTGTCAGAAAAGTTTTACACAGAAAGGTTCTTTGAAAATGCACATGAAAACAGTTCATGACAAACAAAAGGACTTCGAGTGTCACGTGTGCCTTAAATTATTTTCACGTTCGAGCCATTTGAAAGCACACTTAACATCAGTTCATGAAGGACGAAGGGACTACGAGTGCGAAGTGTGTCAGAAAAAATTTTCACAAAAAAACAACTTGAAATTACACAATATAAAAACAGTTCACGATAAACAAAAGGACTGCGAATGCGACGTGTGTCAGAAAAAATTTTTACAAAAGAACAACTTGAAATTACACATAAAGACAGTTCACGATAAACAAAAGGACTACGAGTGCAACGTGTGCCATCAAACATTCACACAGAAAGTCCGATTGAATACACACATAAAAACAGTTCATAAAAACAGTTCACGAAGGACGGAAGGACTTCGAGTGCAACATGCGCCATAAAAAATTTTCGGATCGGAGCAACTTGAGAAGACACCAAAAGACAGTTCATAAATAGTAATAAGACCTTGATAACAACGGATATCAAAAAAGATTTTTATAGTGCGTCGATTGCATCCTTTGCCATTAAAGGTTTTGACCACACAACCAATTGACAACACTTATACACAATTGACGGCACTAGAAAACTTTTCACTAGTGACGAAAAGATATCGAATCTAAGGTACATTACGGCATTTGGAAGAAAATATAGTTTTAGGAAACTATAAATATTGATTAGCTTGGACATTAGAAGTATTATTATGGGATACTTAAAATACCAGGGAATAATTTCTTAAAAAAAAAAAAAAATTAATTGTGATCCATTTACTTATAATCAAGTTTAAACAAATTCAGTCAATGTTTTGTAAATTGATATTCATTACAAATTATACTGTCCAAAACTTTTATTTGTAAGTACTAAGAATAAATATATTACTCTCATAACTACACAACATGACACAATATAATCAATACACAATATAATTAATCTCAAATTACGGTTTAAGCTTAATCATTAAACTTCATTCTTATTGTTAGTTCGAAATATTTCATGCATAAGTCTGTACTGATACATTTTCAACAAAGGATACATGTCAAACTACCAGATTTTCCTTTAATTTTAATGTCTGAGTTTACTTCAATAAGGCATTAACTATAAGTTTTTTTATATTTTGACTATCTATGCTCCAGGACCTATCAGCGTTTACTGAATATTCAGATAATAAGAGTCTGAGTTGAATTAGATTTTAATTCGAAATTGGAGGCTTTTTTCAGAAAATTTAAACAATTTTCAATATATACACATTTATTACAATTCTCGTTGGGGTGCGTCAAAATTTTTCTTTTAGCAGGTGTAGCACGCCACACGAGCCACGAATACAGAGGAAAGATAAAAGTGGAACTTTGAAGAGTGACACATTCAATTTTCTCTCGCTGCGATATATGTATGGTCATTCCGACTGTTTCTTCTTATTTCTCCTCAGTGCACGATATATCACTCGAATTCTCGTTTCGTCTTCTTCTTCTGATGGGCAGAAATTATTGATTTGTAAGAGGAAAGCTGATGTAAATTTCTGATACCACTAATTGCAACGCTCCATTGAATAAAAATATTTATTGTGATAAAAAGTGTCATATTTTATTATGAGCTTTTCGATTTTATCAACAGATGTATTATTGGAAACTAGCAAGTCCATCGTTACATTCTCGACAATATAATCACACTGCATTGTGTCGATTGAGCCTTATTTTGTACATCGTAGGCTATTCTAAACTGCGGAGATCCATAATCTCCAAATGTCTCGAATCCTGGCGGTCACCCCTCAAAAACTGAATTTAGAGCAATCGAATGATTTAGAATGATGGTAGATGGAATTTCACGAACAATTCAAATACAAAAATCAAGATCTTGATGTTTGCGATTTTTCATCTCGGTGCAGAACGACTTTATTCAAAAAATGTAAACAACATGAAAGTGTTAAAATTAGCCAAAGAATATTTTTAATTTACCTCATTTCATTTTTTAGTCCGACATCATGCGAGTAAATATTTCCTTCTCAAAATCATTAATTTAAAAAAATTAATTTTTCATCATCAGTCAAATTTATATTTACCCTAAGCGATAACGATCGATTCTTCAAATCGTGACCACAGTCTTTCCAAATTTTGAAAAATATTTCCAGTTTCAAGTTGGCACCTAACACACACGTGCGGCAAGTAAAAGAATCTACGACGCGTCACAGTTCCTGCATACACTTTTGCTCGGATGCTCGAATGCTTTGAATTTTCTCTCCCTTCGCACATATGCAAAGGACGCGCGATGCAACACACGACTCTCTCTCTCTCTCTGTCTCGCTCGAATTATATATCTGCGCATAAGAGGCTTCGCGCAATCTTCGCCTTGCGCGCACGCGAGTATTAAGATTCACGAGCGTACGTACAGTGGTACGTACAGGTCGTACACACATACCTATACTAGAGAGGGAGATCGCGTTGCTTTTAAAAGGAGCACAGTACAGCAAAATATGTACACACACACGCATACCCGAGTTAGTTTAGGGCGCTCTGCAGGGCTGCAGAAATAGCGGCGCACGCTCCGCTAAACACGCATGTACAACGCGCGGATGCGCATACGTAATTTGCTTTGATTTTTCGAGTTCAGACCTTCGGAAATTGGTTCGCACGTAAGGGACTTGACATACATTTATCTCGGTTGATGTAATATTGATTTTCTTTTTACAAGTATTTCTCCGATGTATAAAAATGTGTAAAGAATCTCAGTCATCGTGTGCACGCGAATAGTATGACTTTTCGAACTCGTGTATTTTCCTTTCGGTAAGCCATAATTTACACGCGGATGCTCGTTAAAGTTGGTTGCGGAGCTCACAAACCACAATTACAAGAACGGATCTCGCGCGCCGCGTATAATATTTCTCTCCGATGTCAACCACACACGCACACAGTATACACGGCTATACATGTACGTAACACACATAACATTTTCGTCGTTGCAGATTTTCGGGCATTTATAAAAGTGCCGCCGTTACAACACACGAGCCAATACATATTAAAGCCAATACACAATATTGAATGCTGTATATACACGTCTGTGCGCGCAGCAGCAGCAGCAGAGTGCTCGTTTGCTCTGTTGGCTCTACGAACAAAGCTATTCAATTTGTTTGTGCATATGCACACACCACTGCCGCCCGTATGTGTGCAAATATAGATAGCTCCGAGAGCACTGTGCGCTCCGCGCGCGCCCAGATGTATATATGTGTATATATATACACGAGGCAGCAGCAGAAGCGTGCGAATCTCTGTGTGAATGTATTATACATGCCGTAATATATAGGTATAGATAGATGGATATAGATATATATGGGGGGATGATTTGTACACGCGCGTACGTGTAAATACGCGCGAGCGAGAGGTAACTTCGGATGCTACATTGGATTTTCCGAGCGTATGGGTATAACACTAACGCGCCCCACGACTGATATCCCCGTGCGGCCTATATATGGAAATAATTTAAAACTCAATTTGCGAGGATAGGTAGGCGAGACCATATAAGCCCCGGCGTCCGTCGACACCACCACCACCACCCCAAAGCTCTCGTTTTAAATTTTACGAACATCAGGAATCGCAAGTCGAGCGTTCGGGAGGGTTTCCCAGGTGCCATGCAAATTTTTGGAATTTTATTAACAGCCCGAGCCATGTGTGTGTGTGTATGTGTAAGCGCCGAGCCTATATTGGAGACGACATATGTAATTCTCCACGTAAATGCTCGCTTGGACGTCATGAATTTATATCTGTGCCGTTTAATGCCGTGACTGATTGGATTACATGGGTGCACGAGAAGCTGCGGATGTGTTGAAAAGTATGGATGAGCAGTGCAGCTGGATAAGTTGGAAATTTTTGCCGGGAGATTCGAGTTTTTAAAACAAACTAATGCTATTTACACGGCTGCGTAATATACACCGATAGTAACATTGGCTATTTTGTTTACACGTTGAAACATGATTGTAGAAACGGCAAGTACTTGTTTATATCGCGATACAAGTCGATTTTGTTGACACGAGTAAGGATATATAAGGGAGTTGACTGCATTAATGTAATTGACACGAGGATGAGATAGAACAAATAATGATGACCAAAAAATTATCATTAAAAATGTTAATTTAATTAAAATTTCGTAACGTTGAGACCAGTTTTGAATCACGATAAATTAGACAATACTACTTTGCAACTAAATCTGCAAGTGGTAACGTCATAATAATTGTATAAGTCAAAGGAAGGTTATAGAAAAATTACATTGATGGTTTAATTATCTTTATATAATAATCTTATAAGTCGGTACATAGTCTATAGTAGTAAATGAGTTATGCTACATGCTTCGTTTTGAAAATAAATACTTCATCGTTAAGTACAAACTAGCCATGAAACGTTCGGCGTTTCTACTAGAGAACAAATGAATTTTTTATCATAGCAGTAAGTTATGAAGATGTAGTAAAATTTACTAACAAAACTATCGATTATTGGTACTAAAAAAATATCTAAAAATTTGTTGTGACAAAGTCAAACATCAAAGAATAGGAGTCGCGTTACAATAGTGAACATCGAGTGAAAAAAAATTCAAGTTTTTCGTCGCACCGGCACTCGTATAATAGCAGACGGAGAAATTCTTGGCTTTTTGTGCGCCATTTTCCTCTCTGACAGAACTCATCGAACTCACCATCCGTTATTTCTTACATAGGCGCGCTCACTATCTTATCGTCGTCGTCGTCGTCGTCGTCGCGCGACTTCATGAGAGCTGCACTCGCGGCAAAAAGTGGCTGTTTGAGAAAGAGAGAGAGAAAAACCTATAGGAGAAATGAACCCCGGAGCTCTCTTTTCCAGCGTTACGTACGTCGTACGATAAAAGGGAGTACCGCCGCCGCCGCCACTGCGTTGAAATCGTCAAGGAAGAAAGCTGAAAGAAACACATACACGTGTTTGTGAATTGTCCTTTGATTTTCTCTCTTTTTTATTCCATTCGATTGTGCGCGTGTGTGTACTATTTTCTAGTTCGGAGGAAGTAGAAATAGAGATATAGAAAGCGAAGCAGAGAGATAGAAAGGGATTTAAGCGATAGCGCCGCGCGACGCGTTTTCGTATATCCTACTTTTTACATCTATATTCACATCGATGTTCGAGCTTAAAAGCGTTGCTCTGCAGCTGCTCGATGTTTTGCCTTTTTCTCTCTCTCGATTTTTTCTTATTCTATGTATGCAGATGCTGCTGCTGCTGCTGCTGTGCGACGTCTCTGCCTTGTTTTTCGATAGTTCCGCTTTTACTCTCTCTCTCGCACTTTATATACTTAACTCAAAGTACATAAATATGTTGTAATGTACATAAGCTCGATGTATAAAGTACAGCAGTTGATTATCGAGAAAAAGATATTAAATCGAATTTTAATATGCTATTGTGCAGAGTCGAATTTAGCTGCGAGCTATATACGTGTTATTGCCAGGATATATTGCCTATACAGCTTACACACATACATACACACGTGCATCGAGTGTATCGCGAGTAGTCGATTTGCCCTCGCCCGACCCGTACCTATAACGACGTGCTTGGGTATACCCGCGCTCTTACTTTTGCCTCACGCGTGCTTATGTGTTTCCAAGCTCTCGGTGCGATTCGCGCGAAACTGGGATACAAATGTCTTGAGATTTGCGTTAAGCAATTTTTTTACATTATCGTCTTCGGCATTTTATTTCCACGATGTATCTATTCCGGTTTCTTTTTTTTATTTTAACAACGATTTCATTCGATCGTTGACGAGAGTATTTACAGCATTTACTTTTCACATTTTTTTTTTTTTTTTGGAAAATGTGAAAAATCAATGGTAAATTATTCAGAATTTGCTACAAACAGCGCATTTTATTTTAACATTATTCAAGCTGAAAATTTATATCTATACATGAAAAACTTTTCGCACCGAGGGGAATCGATAAATCTGCATACGTCAATATAAAATGATGAGAGACATATTCTGTTTGTATTCGGAAAGAAAAAAAAACATTGAGTATATACAATAGCGCAATACTGTGTCATTCAGGTGCATGAAAAGTTATTTATTCGCATCATTTTCTAGTGTATACATGTGCCATTAAAAAGTTGTTGTATGTTGTAAACCATAACTTTTTACTATTCGTCTTCTACACACTTGCAATTTATCATAAAAGTATCAAATTTTATGTGGATCATATGTGAAAAAATATAAAGTTGTAAGGGTAAAAAATCAATTTTTTTTATTTTATATTATTTTTGAAGTAGAGCGGCAGCTTCGATCTTCGGCTTTCCAAACGTTACGGGCTAGATATTTGAGGAAAAGTTGGGAAACCGTTTCTACAACTGCGCAAGAAAGAAAGTAATTAAGTATGGCAACGTTGCTAAAAAATTACTAAAAAAAAATTTTGGAAAATTTTTTATGTGCCAGAGAGACATTATCACAATTATTACTTATTACTATAACTTATGTAGGATTGCTTCCAAAAACACATTGTTTTTAGTAAGCTAACCTATAATTTATATAAAAAGATTTTTATTTTCTGTAAACGAATTGAGAGAATTCATCGTTTATTATCAGACTTCATTTGATGTATTAACACTAATGCAAATACTATTGTAAAGTAATGCAATTAATCTAACGACCATAATGCACACCAGATTAATGCAAGTCTAAATTTACTTCGAAAATGGCTTAATGAAGAACACTGTTACGTAATTGGGTTATTTCGTGATAAGGGACGTTTTTCAAAGTTATTTATAATCTTTCCATTTTTGTTAAATTGAACTCTCAGAATCTATATAAAAGCATGATACTTTTTTAATGAAATTCTCCAAAAAAGATTAAAATTGCACTTTTTTTGTGAAATTTAAATAATCAAGTTTAGTAGTCTGTCAACGTGTAGTAACATTATTTATATGTAATAATTTCTTACAAAAAACTTTTTTGAATTAGCGAGAAAAAGATGTTACGTCGTACACTACATGCTGAGCTCGCGTCGACTCGATGAAGGCCTAAAAACCAATTTTTCATTAAATTAAAAACTCCCTACGACACGCATGAACACGGGAAACATCCCATGGATTTATACGTGTTGCATGACGTAGAGTTTATGTGTCTGTGTGTGTGTGTGTGTGTGTGTGTGTGTGTGTGTGTGTGTGTGTGTGTGTGTGTGTGTGCCGCGCCACACGGCGTACTCCACCCACATCCAGCCATCTCAACACACATGCCCTTCATTCAAACTAATTTACATTTCGCACGTTATGTATGTGAACTCTCGGAGCTGCAGTAGTGCCCCGTACATATACCATGGTATAACTACAAACATCTCGCTTCTGATACCGGTGTGTACGTACGTATATACACAGGATCATTTATCATGGTTGAATGAAATTTCAGCCGCACGACGTCCGGGCGGAAAAAGGACGTTTATGCTAAGAATTCCAGAAAAAGTCCACCACTCGAGAGATTGATCATTTTCTCATATGTGGACTCGGGTAAAACTACCCGAAGGGTCTCAATTTTTCAAATATTTCTTTGCTCGCTCGTATTTTATTCTTGTAATAATTTACGACTCGCTCGATTAAAATTAATCTCGTAAGTATAATAGACTTTTCCGTAACAATTGATGCTGCAGATGATATTTTATTTCATTAATTGCATTATTTTTCCCAGATTGGCAACGTAATGAATACCCACCCGGACGAACTCCTGCCGACGAACTAGAAGGCAATATGAATGTTCGAATTAATAATATCAGAGCGAGCAAGTTAGCTCTCTCTATATATCGAACACAGCACAGTATCGTGATCCAGAACGGGGAGGGCAGGAACAAGAATGTATAAAACTTTTAGATTGTTCCATAGAGCAGAGCTTCTAGATTCAACGCCGGGAGAGAAACTCTTGCTCCCGCGTAAAAGTACTTTAGTTTTCTAAAAGCTATATTCTTACTACTGGAACTTCTGTTGCTCTCTCTCTCTCTCTCGAGTTCAACTGAATATTTACATGCTGCGTCAATAGTAATGGGCTCCTTTTACCTGTATGACAAAAACATTTTTCACCGTCGCTGTTCCGTTCGAGGTGTTTTACGTTATTTCGTTTTCCGACTTTAAACGTTTAATCCTTGATAATGATTTTCAGAACTATTATTACGATGGTGCTTCGTGCAACTCGTGTAGATGTGTGCTTTTTCTGCACAATGTGAGTTGCAGCGCGAGCTTAAGGCAAACACTTCTCAGCTCTAATGATTTCTAATCCAGTGTGTGCAGAAACATTTGCATTAAACTCGCTTTCTCAACATCAATGATATTTCTAAGTTTCTAATTATGCACGAGCTTACGTTTGCATCAAGTCTATTATGATAAAAAACATATCGTAGCAGTAATATTCTTTCTTACCTTCGGCTTTGTTTTCCAGCAACGTTTTAATTTTCTACATTATTTTTTTAATTAACTACTATACTGCTATGTAATTTACTTATTCAAACAATGTTTATTTTTTAAACTTTTACACACACAAAAAATGGACTTTATTCAATATGCTTGCTCCCGGCATGCAGAAATTCTCTCCGGCTTATTTCTTTTTACTCTGTAATACGTAAGAACGTACTTTTTTTCCTGTGCACTAAATACTGCGTACGTACCCGTTCACGGCGAGAAATTATGTCCACAAAATAAAATGCAGCAAAGCAAAAAGTGTAAATCTAGATAGCTTCTCGCAAGCGCGGTAGATGTAGCGAGACGCGATGGGATGTAAAAAAAAATTGCTTAACCAGCATTTCTTCCCTTGATTTTATGTAAAAGTAAAAATTTCTTTCAGAATGAAAGTAGAATGAAGAGAAGCCGGGGAAAAATGGGAAGTGAGTGGCAGATGGAGTAACAGAGAAAGTTAAAGGGACATTTCGTATAATACCGAGACTTGGCTGCTGCTACCGCTGCTGATACATGGGCGAAGAGAGCGAAGGCGAGCTATATAAAAAAATATAATAAAAAAACAATCTTTTTATACACTCGCAGCTAGCATAGTCAATAGAGTTTTAAAAAAAGAATAGGAAAAAGAGTAAAAATAAGAAACCCAGAAAAATGAGTATAAAATAAATCTTGCGAAATAAGAAGCAAAGAACGGAAAGAGAGAGAGCAGCGCAGCTTGTATGAACACGAAAGAGAGTTAGACACTGGTGAAAAAGTTCAGATATAGCGAGCACACAAGAGGAAGAAGAAGAAGCTGCTGCGGTGGAGTAGTGCGTTTCGATGCAAATGACTCGCGAGTTCAAGCGTCACTTGTGTGCGGTATTTCAGATCGCGCAGTTATAACGGCAGCAATGGGCTCTCGTGTATACGCCGTTTCGCGCATATTTTAAAGTGGGTACAATGGAAAGTATAAAAGATAAATTTTAATAAGATTATTTGCGGTTACCTGCAGCTAAGTATTTAAGTCGTTTGATCGATGTTTCAGCCATTTAGTATGAATTACTTATACGGACTATACACTGGATATCGTTCATTAGTCCGACTTTAAATAAATAATTTATTAACTCTTTGTAACAACCGGACAAATCAAAAGAGAAATGTTTTACGCGTCGTAAAAAAAAAAGGATCTCTGCAGTTACGAAGTTTTATTAAAAAAATTTTTCAAACCACTTGTGCGTCATACCGCTTTTATGCATCAGCATAGTTTTGCAACACTGACATTTCCTCTTTTCTTTTCCAGATTTCTTTCACGTTTCTTTTTCTCTGTATTTAATAAATGTCAGTTCTGCAGTGTATGCAAAGGACATGTCATGTTTATTAACTCAGATTTTCTTACAGCTGTAGTCATTTTGTACACATCAATGTACTCATGCATACTGATGTAACAATCAATTCTGATGAATGATTGATAATTTAAATTGAAACATCTTTTTGCTAATTAAATTCAGCTGCACGCACAAGTACTTTATTTTTATAATCCTATATTTTTTCTGAGCATCTTTCTATTTCGCCCGAGATCAGTAATTAAATTTATATTAAACAAGAAAATTTTACTTTTGAAAGTTCAAAGAATCAAAAGTAAGCTCAGCTACTGCTAACTCGCATACAATACGAATGGAAGTAATTTACGAGCTAAACCGACTGGCTCGTGACGACTACTGGCTGCGTGGCATAAGCGCGTGGTTTCCTTGACGTTTCCTTCGAAATTACTCGTTAGTAACGAGTTTCTTGATATCCTTGTTGCAGAAGTAGTTAAGTATTAGTTTTATGAAAGAAATTGGAATTCTCACCGAGATTGATGTTATACAGTTTGTAATTTGCGTGGTTTGCTGTTCATAAATCTGTTTGAATAGCGCCAAGTAATATCACCGTTTTCAATGTAAGATATGTTTGGTATGTATACCGAAGCTCAATGTCAACGTGTTTGCGATCAAATTTATCATCGCTTCATGTGGTCTCGTGTCTTCGCTCATTTGAAAACTATTGAACAATTATTCATAAAATATAGGACAATGGCTGTATTTTTAATGATTTTTAAAAAATGTACTTTTTTGAGTTTCGAATTTTGCAAGAACTCATTAATTATTAGAATTGAAGTTTATTATTTCAAATATTTTTTTACGCGTAAAGAAAAATCATCAGCTTATTAGAGTTATTTATAATTATTGATTATTTTCCCTCGTTGAAATGCTCAACAATTAATAATGGCTTAAAGACTAAACAATTATCATTGAAAATTTACGTGACCATTAATTGACTTGTTTTTATGTAGATTTTTATGTTCCAATTATGAATTTATTTCATTTCAAATGACAATATAGTTATTTCAACAAATTTTCAACCCCCTTCGTACGTTAATAACAGTAAAAAACTCCACCACTAGATGGCTAGTACATTTATCTGCGAATCTGCAAAGCCCGACCGATTGTGAGCAATTAATTAGCAATAATTTACTATGCTTGTAAATCTATGAATTTTCCATAGCTTGCGATCGGACTTTTAACAAAACTCGCAAGCATCGCCCTAAAGAGCCTCGACGTGTTTCAACGTTCACCGGTTACTTTTGCACCGGCATCGGGATAAAGGTTGTGAAACATTGCCACCATCCCCGTTGTCTGCTGCTGCGGCGGAGAAAATATATGTGTAGAGCAAATCCAAGGAAAAGCTGCCGCTGACACTTAAGAGGCATTGAATCCCACACGTAGCTCTCGCGTGCAGACTGATGATGACCAGGGCGAAAGCGTCTCCATATTTATAGGCGCCTTTTAGCAGCCGTCCGCTTTGGATGCAGGTGAAACGTTCGTTTTACCAACGGATAATACTTTATATCCTCGCCTGAACCTCTTTTTTTATCTGCTTACACCTTTTAGAAACGGCAGAAACGTTATTATTCATCTTTCGCGATAGTAGGCATTTGATCAATTACAAACGAAGAGGTTTGCATTGTAGATTTTTGTTTATTAGCGTCTGACATCATTGCGAACGCGTGAAAATACCTGAAATAAAATTCAGTATTGGTTATTTTGAATTTAATGTCTGATTTTACATGAACTTTTCTGATCGCAGGCAATGCTAACGAAGTTAAGCAGCGAGTATATTAAAAGTGCAAGTAAGTGTGCGTGATTCGAGGCATTACCATATGTTTACTAATTGTACTCTTAACTCGATTGATATTGGCACCGCCGTAATAAATATTTTCATCTTTATTATCACTTACGGGTATCCGATGCGCCATCTTGCATAGAGTTGTCAACTTTACAGACGCCGGATGCAGAAAAAACTTAATTGAATCTGCTGCGAGACGCAACGAATTAGAATGAGAGGCTCAAAAAATTTCAACAAATTTGTCCGTTATTGCATAAAAAGATGCGAAGTTAGATATTTAAAAAAAAGACAAATAGCTTTTAGAATAAGAATCTTGGCAAATTTTGAAAAACTGTTTAAAAAGTCAATTGGGGAACCAGGAACCAGGCATTCATTAGCCATGTTATGGCTAACATTTTTTTCCTCTTATAGTAGTTTGTTGCCTTCTTGTCAACGGTCGATAGACACAAGATCATCGCTATAATAGTAGCCTTTGCGCAATAAATGTGATTAATAGTGAAAGACGTTTTTACTTTTTAATTACTGAATTAATATATAATGTTCATGATACGTATGGCGTGCCCCACAACCGACAATCTTCGAAGTTCGTTATAAATTTGAATAACCTGAAAATGACCATTTAATCGTTTCGAAACTCGAAGATCAGTTTTAAACCACGTTAAATTCGACAATACTACTTTGAGCCTTTACCACTAGATGTCGAGTGCAACAGTAAAACTGCAAAGTGAAACTAATTGTATAAGTCTGTATTTGTATAAAGGCAAAGTGAAAATGATTGTTGTTAAAGGCTAATTGGCTATTATGCACCTGAGAAAGTGAGAATCAAATTCAATTATTTAACAAACTCATCACAAAAGCTCTGACCAAGGCTTCTTATTAGCTTGTTGCCTTTTTGTCAATCTCAATGGACACAAATTCATCGCTATAACAGTATCCCTTGCGCTAAGACTATGATTAATAGAGGAATACATTTTTCCTTTTTAATTACTGAGCTAATATATAATATTCATGTAACGTGTGATGTATCAGATAACTGTCAATCTTTAATGAAGTATTATTGAAATTTATAAACCAGCAGATTATAGATATTCTAACAAAGGTCACTGATATAAAATTGCCGCAAGGAAAGAATAAAAATCTGAAATAATTCTTAGAGATTATTCAAAAAATTGTACTTATTAATGAAGCAATAAAATGGAAAGAAAGAGAATATCTTGTACAAAAATTGATTGTTAGCACGAGGTCAAAAATATACATAGCATACGATAAATAGTGAATATGCAAATCAATTAAAAAAATGAGAAGTATCATGTAATTCAATCTCCAATAATTACACGTATCTCATTATTCTTTCAAGTAAGAATAATATCAACCATTATAGTTATGCAGGATTTAACGTACGACATCGATACACATCAATAACATCACTCCCACACAACAGCACTTGTAAAAAACGAAAATGCATTTGAATGTGCCCGTCATACACATACTTCGGGCGGAATCTAATGGGCATCTGAAATTCAGGGAAATATATCAGTTCGTAGTTCAACGTGTATTTTTTTTCAATACTGACGAGAAAAGTTTCGCCATTATCAGAACAAGACTTGTATTTCAACTAGAAAGACTGCTTTATAGGTTTTAAATTTCTAGGACATTCTTGCGCCAGTACGATATACTGCGTCATTAAAAATTATCAGTTTTATGTAATAGAAATTACATTTTCTTGTATTAAGTGATAGTATTTAAGGGGTTGAAATTATTAGGAATAAAATTGTTTAACTAGCTAAATAATTTCAATAATAGTAAAATATTTTCTGAAATTGAAGAGTCAACAATGGATAAACTATAGCGGGGCTTTAAATACATGCTATGTGCTCGGCATTAAAACGCTCGTATAGCAGTATAAGCGCTTCCCTCCAAGTTTTGTTCACGCTGGCTTATAAACTTTCAGTTAACTGAAGATGTACGATTTTTTACTGCAACTCATATATTTCAAAACAAACTTTATTGCTTTTAACTCGCACTGCTGGTATAGTAAAACGCGCGCAGGGCAAAATGTCGACGAGCAAGTTTCGCGGAAAATTTATGTACAAACATTTGCATGATCGACTTTTTATACCTCGTTTTGAAAGTAATAGTAGTTAAGGAATCGTTGCGTGCCCGCGCGCAATGGCAGAGATAGTTGGTTGTTTTGCTCCCAATATGGAAAATGTCAAGCGTATTCTTGAAAGACAGAGATAATCTTTACAGTAGTGCAGCACAAGTTTGGTCAGACGCGTTATATGCGCAGCCATCGCTCGACATCGCTCGCAGGAAATTTTTTTTTCATCACGTTAGAAACATTTTTTTTGTTGCTCGTTCTTCTTCGTTGATATTAACTAGGAAGAGAAAGAGAAAGAGTATTATATTGCAAAATTCGAGCAACGCAGAACTTTCCACATTTCCGACTGAAAATGAAACGTAATTTTCTTCGCGCAAAAACGAAGGTACACCTCTCTCTCTCTCTCGCAGCCATACATCATGAAAGTTGCTATATATCTTTTTTCTATATCAAAGTGAAACGCAAGTAATATTATTTGTTACGATACAGCCAAACAAGTTTTCGATCAAAATATTTTTTACCCTTTCACAATTAAAAAAACGAAGTAAAGTCTTGTAATTACTTGTAAGTCAGACGTACATTAATGATTTTAAATTTGTAACGGGCAACACTTTATTTGGGTGGGAAATAATAAAAAACCGCTCGAGAGTTGCACACCTATTATCATGATCATATATTTTAACGACTAACAGGAGTTGAACTTTGAATGGGGCTTTTCGCACATTCGCATGCCATAAAGGTAGCTAACGTCGAGAAGTGAGAGAGAGAGAGAGAGAGAGAGAGAGAGAGAGAGAGAGAAAGAGAGAAAGAGAGAGTGAGAGGTAAAGAGGAACATGGTCGAAATTGCCAGTGAGCGAATGCAATCTTCTCTTTGCCCACAGACTCCGCTGTTCCTACGCTCCCAGTGCACACCGGTGTTGTTGCAGCTTTACTCTCTAGTTGCCCCACACGAATATATATACCCTTTATAAGCTGTGCAGTGATAGACGTTTGATTGTGGCCAAACATTTAGCCATTAAAAGCTCACCTCACACACAGCTCCGATCCGCAGCAGCAGACCTTCTTACGGCTTTGCAGCCCCGCACGGGTAGATGCACCAATTGGTTTTGCGCGTTAGATTTTGTTTGTGCTCTCTCTTCGTTTAATTCTTGCGTCCGGCAAATCAACGCACGCCGCTGCACACAACACACACACTTTCTGCTGTCTCTTTTGCATTCGTCTGTGGCGCGGCGCCGCGTATATGGCTTTATAGCCTCGACGTTTTTGTAGTGTAAATGACTTTTTCCTTGTACGCTCCTCGCGTGGAGAGTATTCGCTTTGAAAAAAAATATGTTTCGAGAAAATACTGCTGGTAAAATGTTTGTTTAGTAAAACGTTTTCATTTTAATGAAAATTTTCACGTTCATTCAGCTCTTAGCGCAAAATTCAAGAAACTAGTGTTTCATATGAGAGGAAGAAAAATCTCGTAAAAGTAAATAAATTTTTAAAAATCCATAATAGTCCTGGAGTCAAAGAGAGGTCGGATCGGCCACGTGAAAAAGATGGATAAAACCATGTTATTCTTATGTATTTTTTCCCGCTGAATCCGAATATCATGGTTAGAAGTCGCTCAGACTGCCCAAAAATTTGTTATAAACAAATATATTGCAAAATGAAGAAAATTTAAATTTTTCTAAATTTTAAACCCATATTTGTGTTCTTTGGGCAATTTTAGGCAAAAAGTGTCTCTTGTAAAATTTTCGTAAAATGATTAATTACCTAGATATTGAGACTCAAAGAGGAAAAAATGCACATTTTTGACCATTTTCAAATACCCACAACTTTTAAAATAATAAAGTTAAATCGATTTTAGACCCGTCATTTGTAAGATAAAAACTTAATCTTTAAGGTGATACTAATATCAAACATGATTTATCATACTGGACATGTTTTTTTGCACTATAAACATCGTCGTGTCAGAGCGTGTAATCGCGTTATGCATGCTACTGACATGGGCATTGCCATCAGAGCGTGGCAACGCTTTGAGTCTCAATATCTAGGTAAATAATTATTTTACGAAAATTTTACAAGAGACACTTTTTGCTTAAAATTGCCCAAAGAACACAAATATGGGTTTAAATTTAGAAAAATTTAAATTTTCTTCATTTTGCAATATATTTGTTTATAACAAATTTTTGGGCAGTCTGAGCGACTTCTAACCATGATATTCGGATTCAGCGGGAAAAAATACATAAGAATAACATGGTTTTATCCATCTTTTTCACGTGGCCGATCCGACCCCTCTTTGGCTCCAGGACTATAAGAAAAAGGGGGCGTACTTTTCTTTCCCTGCATTCTTTCGACATTCGAGGGCTTGTACTTGAGAAATTTACAACCCAAAAATAACTTATTTTCTGAAATATTTTTGAAGTATTTTAATTGCTCGCATTGTATCGCTTTTGCATTTTTTGAAATATTTACAAGATCCCTTAGTTTCTTTTACTTCGCATTCTTTTACACAACAATCCATACAACGAAGAAATAAAAATCTACACTAATGAAGAAGTACTTCAACGAATTCAAAACAATTCGCGAAAAATATGGAAAAGAAAGAAAAAGACGAACAAAACAAGTAATCAGTCCTTACTTAAACTCGAGCTGTATAAAATTAAATTCGCAAAATTAACGAATAATACGAGGCTGATTAAGAGAGCAGTCAGAGGAACAACGCCTACCTATAGTTCGCTCGCCGGTGCATATAGTCTCGCTCTCTCTCGCATTGTATTAATGCATTCAAGCAGCTGATGAAAGGGCGATTACACGATATACACACGTACGTACGTACGTGATATATACATACAAAGGTCCGTTTCTGTGCTATGTAGTGCATATACTCTCGAAGCAGCAGCGGCAGAAGCAGTACACTACACTGCATAGATCAATCGAGTGGACGCATTTGCAAGGAGAGCAGAAGGCATGTATATATAGAGAGAGAGAGAGAGAGACGAGGAGCGCTTCAGCGAGTACGTGAGAGGCAAATCATCATTATGCGCGTGCGGGAGAGAGAGAGAACGTGCGCCACTACTGCCCTCCATACTCACACATGTGTATGTATATAATATATATATCTCATACGTGCGAGCACGTAAGTTTACCAACATCAAGCCGGAGCGCACCCAATGTACAATAGATATTGTAATATACATGGCTCTTGGGTGTGAAGCCCCGGCCTTTGCCTCGACATGTATACAGCTCTCTCTTTCTCTCTCTCTCTCTCTCTCTGCACACGAGCTCTCGCACAATATGGGGGTGGATACCAAACAATCGACATCGATTTGCAATGTGCGGGAAGGCGGCGGACGGAGGGAGAGGGACCTATTTTCATCGCTCGGTTGCTGATTGCATTTTTACACGGCCAACTTGAGGCCTAATTTTACGACAAACTCGTGCAGAGCATCGCTTAGAGATTGAATACAATAGGAAATCATTTTTTCTTTGTGCACTATGTAATAAGTATATCGGATAGTGTAGAAAAAACAATTATTGAAATTTTTGACGAGCATGGTGGAAAAATCAAAATTGCATCGGACCAAGAGGGTTTGAAATGGTTAAAAGAAAATGTATACATTTTTACAAACTTTTTAGGAAAACTTCAGGAATTAGCAAAAGGAAACAAATTAAACCAAGACGTTATTTAATATATAGGTTTATTGACAAAATATGGAACTTTTCGCAATCATGATAAACTTATACAGTTAGAAATACACTCAAGTTTTTTTTAAAAAATATTTTTGTCAACATTTTTTATACATTACGATACTTATGATGTAAATGCAAATGTATAGCGTCTAAATGTCGCGGAAATAATGTCATTTTTTTATGAGTCACTACGACGAAATTCATGCGAACTTTTTGAGTGTCCTTGCAGCCAAATAACTCCTGACAAATATTTTTCTTTTTTTTTTTAATTTTAATTTTTATTTGCAATCTGTCTACATAATAAGACAATAGGCAAATACTTTGAACAGAGAAAAGAAAGCGGGTGTGGGCTCAAGTCCAATGACAAGGGCCTTTATGGACCATACAATTTTCTTCATAAGTAGGAGTGCTTCTTCAATCTTGACCCTTCGAAGGACACGTGATTGAGTTGAACAGCAAAGATGTTTGGGTGGTTTTTCAACCGGCTTTTGTAGAGGGACGAGAATCTTTGTATTTCCTCGCTTATTGATGGTATCTCCAAATCGCGTCTGATAGCTTCATTTGTTACGTACCATGGGGCATTTACGATGTTCCTGAGTACTTTGGGTTGAAATCTTTCAATTATTTCCAAGTTAGATTTGGCAGCTGCACCCCAAAGTTGGATTCCGTACGTCCAGATTGGTTTTAGAATGCTTTTATACAGGAGTAATTTATTTTCCAAAGTTAAAACTGAGTTTCTTCCGAGTAGCCAGTACAATTTCCTGAATTGTAGGCTGAGCTGTTTTCTTTTAGTCCATATGAGTCGACGATCCAAATGCGTCCCAAGATATTTAACTTCATTAAATTGCGCCACTGGTGTTTTGTTTATAAGTACAGTAGGGCACGTTGCCTTGCGAAGGGAGAAGGTAATGTGTGCCGACTTATTTTCATTGATCTTGATTCTCCAATTTTTAAACCATTCTACTACTGCGGATAGATGTTCTTGTAGGTTTGTTGAGGCGACAACTGGGTCAGAATTTGAGCAGAAGAAGAGAATTTGCGGTATCATCCGTGTACGTAGCTGTTGTCGTAATGTTTGAAGATGGAATATCTGATGTGTAAAGTAGGTATAAGGTTGGTCCGAGAACACTGCCTTGAGGAATACCAGCATGAATATCGTGTAGTTTGGTTACTTCGTTATTAACTTTCACCCTGAACGTTCGATTTTCCAGGTATGACTTCAATAACTGATAAAGGCCACCTGCAAGATTTACCTTAATTATATGGAGGAGACCCGTGTGCCAGACTTTGTCAAAAGCCTGAGCCACGTCCAGGAAGATAGCTGAACAGTATTGCTTCCTTTCGAACGCTTTTCGTATATCTACAACTATTCTGTTCACTTGTTCAATGGTAGAGTGATTTTCACGGAAGCCAAATTAGTGTTCTGGGATTAATTTTCTATCCTGTAGTATCGGCGAAACTCGGTACAGCCCTCGCCTTCGGCTCGTGCTGCAACCCCTCGTTTCGCTGAAAAAGTATATCCGTACCCGTTGCATAAAGTACTATTATAAAACGTGAATGTTTCAAATTTTTCTGCTTAGCAAGAGTCCACCAATTTGTAAACATTATGGTAACACGCATTTGTCCAAGTGTCTCTCGGTTCTTCCTTCACCCTAAAAAACAATCTAGTTTAATACGGGATCGCCAAAAAAATTATCACGATAGTGTAACACAAAAAAGGTATACCTATTTACGTCTTTATTGATATTCATCACTTGCTTGGTTGTAAGTATTCACTGTAATTTTTCACGATACACACTCAGCCAATATTCGAGGTTATGCACCTCGAGTAGTAACACACGTTATCCCAATTACAAGTATAAACGTGTACTCAATTACAAAAATAATTGTTATAAACACTTGCTGTACCGCAAAAATCCAATTCCACGCTAGCGATTAGCGAGTTAGCGAATAATATAAGAGATTAACAAGGTGATTGCACGACTGTTATCGCTCGTTGGCAACACATTACCGATACAAAGTTGTGCAGATACGTGTGTGGCTTTGTTCTCTGTACAGTGTTCTTGCTTATATTGAGATCCTGCCCAGGTGAAAAATATGACAAAAGATCTTAAATAAGTTCCTATACGAGATCACACATATGATCGTACACAATATTGTGCAAGATCTTAAGCAATCTTGTGCAGATCTTGTGCAAGATCTGGCCTACGATAATCGACACAAGATCTTATATAAGTTCTTGTGTCAGATCGTGTGTTAGAACTTATATGCTTTGATATTTCAGAATCCTAATGATTTTCATACCTGACGGAGGAGGTGTACCAAGAATTACTTTAAGATGGTTCATTAAGTAATAAAGTATGGAAATGTATATTAAATAATAACAAATTATCAGATTTTTAATCGAGGAATTATTTTATTTTTAATTTTCAAAAATGATTACATTTTTAAGTGCGACCTAACATAGATAGGTTTATTATTAAACATTTTCTACATCTAATTGACCAAGAAAACTCTAGGTTTTTTACGAATCAACTTACAGCTGGTTTTCACAAAATACACTTAAAAGACATATTTGATCTGATGATAGTCGAAGATGAAAAATAACCTAAGAACGGGTGTAGCACCTGAAACATGAATTTTATGAAAAATTACCACTTTCTTGGTGAATTCATGTATGTGTATTTATGCATGTATTATATTAGTATTAGAATAATAAGGTTATTTTGTTTATTAACTACATTACAAATCACTTATCTTATAAAGATGCTACAATCCGGCTCTGCTGCGACACTGCTTCTGTTGCAACTGCTTCTGCTGTTTCTTCAATTTTTTCACGAAAATCACTTGCTACGGTCGACGCCACGCAGATGACAGCGTTCTATCTCTGGTCAGTGACCGATAACTACCAAACTATTCACACTAGAATATATATTCTAAACCAGTTAAAAATTGATGTGAAATATATTATTTATATTTGGAAACACTTTTAAGATCGCTGTTATGCTGTTATTGGCGTGAATAATTTGGTAATTGTCGGTTACAAACGAGAGACAGAGCGCTGCTGCGTACGGCGCACGCTAATCTGCGTGGCGTCGACCGTAGCAAGTGATTTTCGTGAAAAAATTGAAGAAACAGCAGAAGCAGTTGCAACAGAAGCAGTGTCGCAGCAGAGCCGGATTGTAGCATCTTTATAAGATAAGTGATTTGTAATGTAGTTAATAAACAAAATAACCTTATTATTCTAATACTAATATAATACATGCATAAATACACATACATGAATTCACCAAGAAAGTGGTAATTTTTCATAAAATTCATGTTTCAGGTGCTACACCCGTTCTTAGGTTATTTTTCATCTTCGACTATCATCAGATCAAATATGTTTTTTAAGTGTATTTTGTGAAAACCAGCTGTAAGTTGATTCGTAAAAAACCTAGAGTTTTCTTGGTCAATTAGATGTAGAAAATGTTTAATAATAAACCTATCTATGTTAGGTCGCACTTAAAAATGTAATCATTTTTGAAACTTGAAAATGAAATAATTCCTCGATTAAAAATCTGATAATTTGTTATTATTTAATATACATCTCCATACTTTATTACTTAATGAACCATCTTAAAGTAATTCTTGGTACACCTCCTCCGTCAGGTATGAAAATTATTAGGATTCTTAAATATCAAAGTATATAAGTTCTAACATACGATCTGACACAAGAACTTATATAAGATCTTGTGTCGATTATCGTAGGCCAGATCTTGCACAAGATCTTGTGTACCATCATATGTGTGATCTCGTATAGGAACTTATTTAAGATCTTTTGTCATATTCTTCACCTGGGTGAAAACACATGAATTATGGAAATTTTGTTCGTAATATGATATAAAGATTTTTGGTATTTTAGAGAATGAACAATGACGTTTTACCTTAAATATGAACACTTGTTTCGTGTTTCACATGTCAAAATTGTTTACAGATTTACTCATAAATACTCGAATCATAAAAGCATAAAACTAGCATCTTTTGAAGTATTTTTCGCAACCAGATTGTAATACACACACGAGACAAGGTGACACAAACGTATACACAATATTGCGTATGAACGTATTCGGCGGTAGAGGGAGAAGCGAACGATAGCGGGAGCGAAGAGCCAAGAAGATTGTTTTCGAATTGGTGAGATCGAGGCGTTTAACCTCAAACATTTTCTTAGTGTAATTTCTTGGTGTATATCAGGGCAATTTACACTGAATAAACATAATAAAGCGAGTGACGGAAAGCAGCAGTGATATAGTCAGGTATAATATTATGTGTAATATATTGCGCCATGATCATTTTTGGAGCAATTATTTATCGAATTTGTTGCTCTTTAGGATGAAGGAAGAGCCGAATGATACCTGGCTAGATGATGCAGGTGACAATAATGTTTCTGGTTCAGAGGACTTTTGCAAAGCCGAAAACTTTGAAACTTTGGCGTTTTATGAATTATCCGTAAGTTTAATGTACAGAACTAAGTTCTAATATTCCATAATATAAAACTATTATACAATTTTCGCTAAATGAAAAAATATTTATAGATTTTGAGTGCAAAAATGTTAAACTTGAACTAAAATCTCTACCGATGACTGTATGCACATCCGAACATCAAAGTGTTAAATTGTGTAAAAAAGAAATCCCAATGTAAATAAGTTACTTTGACGATAAAAGACTTAAAATTGTAATCAAGAAAGAATTTATTTATGATAATGAGACACAAGGGTTGACTTCACAAGGGTTCACTTGTTTGAGACGTTCGTTTAAAACTTTCGAATTATGAGAAACTGCAAAATTGGGAAAACCCCGTTTAAAAAAAATTATCTCATGAATCGAGTACGTTTTGGAAAGCAAACGGATGTCACGTAAGTTCAATACACGATCATGAGAAACTCATTGACTGTGAGGTTTGCCACAAATCGTTTGGAACAAAATCTGACCTCAAATCTCACGTAAATATGATCGGACCAAACCCTTTGAATGTAAGATTTGTCACAGATTATTTGGATGTAAGAGTCACCTCAATAAACATTTAAGTATAGTACACGATCGTATCAAACCCTTTGAATGTGATATTTGTCATAAATTATTTGGACGAAAAGCTGCCCTAAAAACTCACATAACTGCTGTACATCATCGTAGCAAACCCTTTAAATGAGATATTTGTCTTAATCATTTGGAGAAAAAGGTGCACTCAATAAACACAAAAATGTAGTACATAATCGTAGCAAACCCTTCGAATATAACATTTGTCATAAATCTTTCGGACGTAAAGCTGACCTCAAAACTCACATAAATTCAGTACATAATCGGATTAAACCTTTCGAATGTGAAATTTGTGGTAAATCATATGTACAAAAACGATATCTCAATTATCACATAAGCGCAGCACATGATCGTAGGAAACTGTTTAAATGTGATATTTGTCACAGATCATTCAGCAAAAACTGTATCCTCAAAACTCACATCAATTTAATACATTATCGGAGCAAACCGAAGCAAACTGAAATTCGTCACAAGTCATATAATTTCTAAAGGATACTCTAAAATCTTTCGTTTCCCGATTGCATAATGGCAATTAACGATAAAAGTTTTGTAAATAACACGGTTCGACACGATGTAGTTTAGTGCCCAAGCGTATAAGCGTTACTTATGCACTGGTAACATAATGTACTATTGTAAAATGAGAAATATCTGAGACAGGTAGACATAGTAAATTTGCATTTACGTGAGTATGGTAATGATTGATTCTGATGTAAATATTTTTTAATTTTGTGAAAAAACTTTCAAATATCTCATACTGTTATTAATTTTATCATAACTGTGAAAACAAAAATCTTTTATACTAATAAATTAATAAATTGAATGATATGTTTTGGACTTCTTTTTTTTTTTTTTAATATTTTGTATGTTTCAAATTGTTACCCATATCTCGAATTCCTTCAGTTTTTCGAAAATTTCTGAAAAAATTGCCACGTATTCTTTGAATTATTTTAAGCAATTTTTATGCTACTACATTTGCGGGTCGAGTAAAAAATGATTTGTGTAATTTAAAAGCAATTTGTGCTTTAGTAGATTAACCTTCACTTTAATTAATGCCATTTAAATTTCATATTTTCAATCATGGTGGATTTTTCTTTAACTATTCAGTTTCAATTCCAAATAGAGGATCATAGAAATGTTTCAAATATTTTTGCAATGCGATTTTTCGTCTAAAAAAATAGCTATAGTCAAAATACCTATTAAAATTTTTATTGTTCATGAATTTTTCCATGATTCCGATAACTCAGCGAACAACTATCAATGGGTCTATTACATGCGTCAGATGAAAAAAATTTCCGATTTAGCCTCGAATTTTAAGTATTTTTCATAGAATTGTTTAAGTTTTTAATCACTAAATATATCGCTGCAACATCGTTCATGGTGGTGTGGAAGCCAATCATGTATACTCCGATTTTGGCCTGCTGAACTAAATAATATCCCCGGAAAACGATCGTATACACTGGGCTCAAACGTAAAATGTTCTTACTTCTACGGTGAGTCATATTGTAATTGTCACCGTACCTACGTGTACCTGCCACTAACCGACCGAAACAAGTGCTCAACTTGAATAACAAATATTCGAGAACACCATAATACAACATGCAGCCTCCCTTGTTTGAAGGATATAGTGAACATTTCTCAAGGAGCAAAGAAAAAAGAAACGCGAACGTGACGTGACGTAAATTAGCTAGGTGCGCACTACCTTTCGCAAAAGCAATCTTGACTGCCTCGGCGGACTGAGAAACTCGTCTTTATATTATATACTATACGGTCTAACGTTCGTATTTTTTAAAACATCCGAGACCTTGACATACATATTGCAGGTACATTTCTCCCCGTATAGTATTCGCAAGTTTCAACGCGCGCGCGCGTCAAGCTCAAAAGTGTCGACTTATACCCGTCAACTTTCAACGTATTGAGAATTATCATTAGGCAGCAGCTGCCGCAACGGTCGATGTCAAAAAAGTCGTCCCGAGCTTTCTCTCGTGTACGAGCTATTATATACTACTCTGTATGCCATTCGGTCTGCGCCTCTGCACTCTCGACCGGCCCGCGCGCTTCGACCTTTGTTCGTTCGGGAGGGGAAAAAAGTCATTTGCCGGAACTGCACATAGTTATATCACGGCCGCTGGCGCGCATGAAAGCTCGAAACGCTCCGAGCGTTTATAGGTGCCTACTATATATTGTTTCTCAAATGCGACGACACATTGACGATCCCGTGCAGCTGTCCTCTGTTTCTGTGTCTATATCTCTCTGTCGTTCCGACAATTTCAATACGTATTATACGTGTGTATACGGAGCGTACATGGCACTCGTGTTTTCCTCATGTCGATATACACACACTTGTGTGTCTGTGTGTTGCATTGATGCTTGAGATGGTCCGGCAAGCATCGGTTAAATGACGCTTGATTGTTCACGAGTTGTATGTGTTTAGTGTCCGGGCACCGCCGCGTTCAACTAACATTTAGCGCCGTCGACGTTTCCCTAGCCTGTATATAAAGCCGATTTCATGGCGGCAACAGTCGTTTTCCAATCGGATGTTGCACATTCGTACGAATTTAGCGGCAGAAAAACTTACCGATGATTGTGTTGGTGTTGATGCGCGAAAGTATTTACAATTTCGAATAAAATGCCAGACTTTTGTAGATAACGGCGAGGGAGAGAGACAATGGAATTAATACAGCTCGATAGCTATCGAATATCTGACTGACCGCGAGCTGTATTCGATGCACGTTTTCAGCTTATTCAGATGTAAGCAATATTCTGCCCGTAAATCAGATCGAGAGCTATCAATGAGATTTCGGGCGTATTCGGAATGTATTACAGAGGCAGCGAAACATTATCAAGTCTGTTCGCTTTGAAAATTTGAGACTTTTAAAAACCATAGAGCAGTGGAAAAATCCATTATGCATATTTAAAAGTTCTCAAAAATACCTGAATACGAGAGTTGCATTAAGAAAATGAAATTTAAGATTTTCAAGTTTTAAATTACCATATTTTTTAATACCTTCCCGCGTAAAAAAATTAATGCACCAAATATGGCCCATGTTTGGTGCAAACATTGACATTGATTATTTTTTGACGCGGGTAAAAATAAAATGTCTGAAAGAGAAGAAGTACCGAGTCTGGCCGTTAGATGGCTTTATCTTAGTTTTCACCAAACCCTCGCACAAAGTAACCAAGTTGAGGCTGTACATTACAAAATATAGTTTGGATGAATAGCTTTGATATACTTTGTATGATGCGTTTTTATACTTGAATATTGTATATTCCAATGCAATGAGCCAGAAAATAAATAGTACCACGTAAATAACATACAATACAGAACGTAACATCGTCTGGAGCGAATAATTTTATTGGTTCACTACAGCGCGACGCTGTCCCATTGGGAAAATATAACAACGACAAGAAGGGCACAGAGAAAATCATGTACACACGAATACGAAATAAAATCGGTCACTCACGTAAATACACAATACTTTTCTCGGGCGAAATTACAACTGCACCGGAATAAACATCGCGCGTAGCTTCAATTATGTATGATTAGGCACGAGCGCGCGCGCGCGTATTATCATAGCCATGCTTGCTGCACTACGCGGGGGTGGACAATTTCTCTACGCTTCATTTCGCCGCCACCGCGAATGGCGCGTATAATATTATGTATGTATGTATGCGAGAGACGAGCTGCAGAGAGAGAGAGAGAGAGAGCTACAGTAGTGGCATAATATAAAGCGAGAGCCACACAGCAACCAACCAACCAGCCAGCCCAGCCACCGCAGGCACATTGCTTTTGGAAGTAATATACAATTTTTCTTTTTTTTTACCTTCTTTTCCTCTCTCTCAACTCAGCTTGCTCTCTTCTACCCTTTCGCCCAGTCGCGCGCGAACAAAAGAATTAACGGAGATGGAATAATTTCCGCGTCACTCGCGTATACTATATATAATATTAAAAAAAAAGAAAGAATAAAAAAAAAGAAGGAAGAGGAGAGCTGCTGCTGTGGCTGTGGCTCAGACGAGAAAAGCAGTAGAGAGTATTGCTGCCACGCTCGGCCGGGGAGTGCTCCGGTGCCTATTATACGTATAACTATATACATAAGCATGCAAAATAGCGCCTCGTTGGGGAGCCACTGCTGCTACTGCTGTTGCTGCCCGCGCGTGTAAATTGCAAAATTTTCGTTTGCATTTCACCCGCATACAACGCAACACACAGCGCAGTGTAGAGAGAAATCAGCTGTGTTGAAGCCCGAGCGATGGACGCGTCGGAACAAACATCGCCTCGCCTCGTCGTCGTCCCTCAATCTCTCTCAATCACAACGTTGATCAATGTTGCGCCGCGGCGCCACGAGCTTTTGCCCGCCTTATAATGTTATATACCATATATCCTTTTTGTGCGCGCTGTGTTTCGTGTAGCCGGTGGTGGTGATGCTGCTGCTGCTGCTGCGGTTCTTTTCTTTCACTTTAAATATTCAAATGGAAACGCATTTAAACATGAGCCGAGCGAGAAATGAAGCGCTGCGGCTCCGGCTCGCTCCCTTGGTAATCTGTATAGTACATTCTAAAATCTCGGGGTTAGCAGCAACAACACCCACGACTTATACCCCGAGTGCGAGAGAGTATATCTCTCGTGTTCTCGCGCGCGATGGCCGCTTTCATGTAAATGCATCCATGCGGGAAAGTGTCCGCAATCCGCGAAAACACGATTATTTAACTCGGCGCGCGAGATGTTTGAACTTTTTTGCGTTGTATATGTAGTAGCTAACACAAACGAGTTATATGCATCGAAAAGCCGAGAGAAAATATTTAGACCACTCGTGCCCTCCTTTGTTGTGTACATGTAAGTATACAGAGAGTATCGCTGCACGTAATATCTTGTCTCAATCTCGGCTATAAGTTGGTGAAAAATTCAAAAGTTCACATGGACGTACACACACGGATATAAGTTTGTCTTTCATTCAAGTTTTATCAAAGTTACGTGTGTGGGGGGGGGGGGGGGGG